>NC_057806.1:205751371-206046880 GCF_018294505.1 Triticum aestivum
AGCCCTCCATCCCCGTCAACTTTGCTGGCCCACAAATCATCCTCCCACTATGGTGGGTCCCAGCTAGCAGGAGGGTATTCATTTTTTGTGCGTAATAAGGAGGCACTTCCTTGCGTGCGAAGATATAGCTGGTGTGTCCAATATGTCAGCGGGGGGAACGTTTTTTTCGCGAAATACAGAGGCCCTTCCGGTGGGTCCCAGCTGTCAGGTGGAGGAATCATTATTTTGCGCATACAGTCCACGGCCGATGGATGTCGTTCATTGACCATGTTGATCAAGCCGTGCCGAGAGCACCATGGCGGTGGAAGATGGCGAGGCCTAGGAAGGGAACGACACGGAGCCGGGGAAGACTCGGCAATCGTTTCCCACATGGTGGGGAGTACGAGGGTTTACTGGTCCTGCTGCCGTCGCCGGAAACTAACAGGAGGTGTGGGTGAGTAGAGGAATGGCCTGGCCAGCAATGAAGTAGGGTGGGGCGGTGCGGCCTATGCTGCAGCACAGCCGGCCACAGGAGGTGGGAGCAGGCAGTCCCACCGGAGCTGGTTTGGCCGGCTGGAGCAAGAAGATCAGATATTGAAGAAGCAGCATGGCCATTGGATTAACATCAAACAGTCACTGCTGCTAGAATCGTTTGTGGACTAAGTTGACAAAGCCAAAGTACACGTCAACCTAGTAGACCCATGAGTCAGCCTCCAAATCTTTCCCAAACAGCATACAACCCGAAATTTCTAGCCAGATTCAAATTAATTTTAAATCTAAATATACCTTAATTTAAATTCAATGAAATTTTACCCGCACAAAAACAATGAAATTTAAAATATCAAAATCTGAAAGAAAACAGTATTTTGGAACTAATTGTCTGTTTGCTGTATTTTTTCATTTTGCAGCCCATTTATTATTACTTATAGCCCATTTTCTGGGCAAAATGCATCCCTCCTCGTCTTGAAACATTTCTGGCCCAGCAGGGCGTAGAAAAGCAAGTAGGCCTACGTTGGTTATTCTGCAAAAAACAAAATAGTTGGCTAGCAATTTTCAGAAAGGAAAAAAACAAACTGGGCTGGTCATGTGCTAAACATATGAAATAAAAGCCTGGGCTAGACGGGCCACGGGTCCCGCACAACCCAGTTGATACCCTTCTCCGTCCTGAAAAAACAAAATTACTGCGCGCGCTGCTGGGTCCCTACTGTCATCCTCACCATGTACAGTCATCTCCTTATTCCTCTCGGTTGTTGACCATGTTGACAACACCGGAGGGCGGCGCCGCGGCGAGCGAACCAAGGCGGAGGACGATGGTGAGGCCTCGGACGGGAACGAACAGGAGCCGGGGCAGATCACAGCCAGCCGTGGGAGGCGGGAGCAGGCGGTCCCGCCGGCGCTGGTTTGGCTTTGGCGGCTCGAGGAAGAAGAGACTGAAGAAACGCGACAGACGTTGAATGTCAATCCAACGGTCAAGGTTGGCACAATCGTTTGTTGACTAAGCGGACACCAAGTAGCATACTTTTTTATATATAGGAAGAAAACTGCGAGGAAAATGCGTTCGTCTGCCGTCCTCCTCACAGGGAACGTTCGCCACATAAGTGACTAGCACCCTTGGTTTTCAACCGAGAGGTCTTGGGTTCGAGTCCCAGGAACTCTCAATTTTGTCCTCCTTCCTTCCTCGCAAAAAAGGGAAAGAAAATCAAAGACTTGGGAAGGCGTACAGAACAAGCTAGTGTACCAGTAAAGAGACGTTGCCGAGTTTTAGAAAAAAGAAAGACGTGCTCCTGTAGCTGGTTCGAATCCAAACCTAGACTATGACTATATATGGTGCTATGCTACTCTGCAAGTAATGAAACTGACATATCCAACGTTCGCTTCTCCTCTTCTCTACTTACTCTGCCTAGCATCAGAAGCTCTGGCCGCAGCAACCATGTCCGCTGGCTGCTCGTCCACCTGCTCTTCAGCAGGCAACAACCAGATATGCGCCAAGTCGCAACCCGTACCATCGCCTGTGGGTCTCATCACACCCTCGCCGGCACGCGCACCGCAGCCGATTGCTCATCGCAACCCGCTGCCGTTGGTGTGGTGCCACTGCTGCAAATCACGCAGAGTCATCCGTCGCGTCTCAACCACAATCCGCAACCCTGGCCGAGTCTTCTACAAATGCCCGAATCATGGGGTAATAATATGTTTAAGTGTTGTTCTGCTGCTTTCAGTTGCTGATTTTTTTAATAGTTTGGTTGATGATCTACCAATTTGATTCGTGCAGAAAAGGGAAGATTCGTGTGATTTGTATTTCTGGGAAGTTGCTGATGTGGGGGAATGCAACTACGCTGATTATTTGGTTAGCCGAGGAATCCCAATACCAGCAGGTTGGGGTGTTGGACAAGTAACTGAAGGAACGACAGAAGAGGAAGATGCAGAGCAGAAGGTTAAAGATGCAGTTCCTCTGATCATGGCCAAGCAACAGCTGCTGAACGGCCTTGACAGCAATGAGGAGATGAAAGAGCTTGTGAAGATAATGGGCAAAATCGATGTGCTCTGTAGGATGATTGTCTCTTTATTTGCAGTGTATGTAGCACTCGTGATGTATTCAGTGGCTACGACATGAGCACTTTGCTGAAACTAGTAATGAATGAAACCTGTGTAGCAGGCTGGGCGTAGTGTTGTGAACATCTAATGATTTCTATTAACGGAAATCAGGGGGTATCCCCTTTTGCTCATATAAATAAATAAATAGCAGAGGCCCTGTCGGGTCAGCTTTGTTCTCATTCGAAGACGTCGAGCAAATTGCAGTCCAACAGCAAACTATGTCATCAAATTCAAGTTTCACAGCCAAATATGAGTACAACTAAACAACAATGTCATCATGTTTTAGTTGTCATACAATCACCAAACACAAATCAGCATACATAACAAGTGATGTTCTCACAGCAAAATACTAAACAACATGTTCATCAGGTTTCAGTTGTCATAGCAAACACAATTTCACATAGTAGATAAAAAACGTCTTCTGACAGGCAAATACGACAAAAGCAATGTAATCATCATCCGCAGCAGCAGCGTCAACATCTTCGCCATGTGTATCAGTCTGAATCGTAATTCCCCACGGTGTCATCTTCTTCTTCGTCCTCAACGTCCTCGAACGTTGGCTTCTTCTTGATCAACTCTTGTATGTCCACAGCACGACAGGCAATCTTTTCGCCGGCGTCATTGACGTGATGGTTCTCAAAGATATTAGGAACATCTGTGTTATCTTGTACATCAGGAGCAGTGTAAGCATCATCTTGTTGTGCAACTTCATTAAACGAATTCCTCTGCTCAAACCTTTGCAATACTCTCCAGTCATCGCTACGTGCAAATGTGTCTTCCAAGAAAAATATCTGTGTTGCTTGATTTGCCAAAATAAAAGGCTCGTTGGTCTGGTACGCCGCCTTGACATTGATGGATTTGAAATAATCATCAGCTCTGGGTTTTGCGATCCTGGAAAACAGGTTATACCAACGACAGCACAACAGAACCACACACCGATGATCCTCGAAACTGGAGATATACTGCAACTGAATAATGTCTGTTATGTTAGCATACATTTCAGTTGTCTCTTTGTCATACGTATCCGTGCTCATGATGGCACTGTTTTGTGTCTTCCTGCCTTCGTCTCGTGCAAGGGTGTTGTAGCGCACATCTCCAACAACGCAAGATTCATAATGTCTTACCCGAGTATCAGGACCCATTGCTAGTGAGTAAAGGGCATCATCAACTGCCTGCCCATCCTCCCGCATCTTCTTAACCTATGGTTAGAAAATAGACAAGCTGATCATCTTATGTACTCAATATATTAAAAAAACTGACAGTGCACTTCAAAAGCTTACATGGTTCTTGAACCATTTCGCAAATCCTGCCATAACCAGTTTGTCAATGTTTCTTGGATTTTGCGGCAGTAACTCCTCTTTGTAGATGCTGCACAACATAGTGATCGCGTCAAACATCTAAATATATAAGAATGTGCTGCAAGTTTAGTAGATTACGATGTATAAGCTGCAGTACTGCACTTACTTGATATAAGGTAGTATCTCAGGACAGTTATTCAACACATACCAAACCATTTTGTCCAAATCTTTAGGTTTGTCCTCTTGTCGACTCTTCCCTGTAACTCGAACAGAATAATCGAAAACATTGAGCCCGGGATTGTCTTCACCCACCTCTTTGCTAAGCTGATCAGCTGTTTCAATGTATTTTGAGCAGAATGTCAACGCTTCTGTAGCAATGTAGGCCTCTGCAATGGAACCCTCGGGTCTAGCTCTGTTCCTAACATAGCCCTTGAAAGTGCCTAGCCGCCTTTCAATAGGGTACATCCAGCCATACTGTACTGGACCTCTAAGTAGTGCCTCATCAGGTAGATGAACAGCCAAATGCACCATCACATCAAAGAAGGCTGGAGGATATATCTTCTCAAGGTCGCATAGGATAGTTGGTATCTTGTCTCTAAGACGCTCCAAAGCATCTATCCTGATATTCCTACTGCAGAGTTCCCTGAAGAATTGTCCCAACTCTGCAACTGCTCTGTATAAGTCAGGGCGGCCCAATCCTCTAAGGATAACAGGTAAAACCCTTTGAAGTAGGACGTGGCAGTCATGAGTTTTCAACCCTTGTACCTTGTTTCCATCTGCACTGACTCTCCTTTCAGGGTTGGAAGCAAATCCATGTGGGAATCTCACACGTGACAGGACCTCGCAGAATTCTTTTCTTTTTACCTTGTCCAAGACGTACACAGCTGGTGCCATATCCCGTGGTTTACCTTCATCTTGCACCTGCAAATCCTTTCTGATACCCAGGTGTGTCAAATCAATCCTAGATTTTAAGGTATCTTTCGTCTTGCCTTCAATATTAAGAAGTGTGCCGATAATGCTGTCACATATATTTTTCTCGATGTGCATCACATCAAGATTATGCCGCAGATCCAAATCTTTCCAATACTCCAAGTCCCACAAAGTGGACCTGCGGGTAAACAATAATCTCTTTCTACCCCGCTTCCTTTCCGCTACATTACCAGGATGGTTTCCTGGTGTAATATGCCTGACCTTCTCTAATTCCACTTGCAACTCATCGGCGGTGAGCCTCTTTGGCGCATCACGGTTTTCATGCTTTGCATTGAACACATGTCTTCGGTATTTTCTAGGATGCGGCTTGTCCTTGGCAAGGAAACGGCGGTGTCCAATGTAACAGATCTTGCTAAGTATTGCGTATGACAGCGGATTCCTGTCACAGCGAACACATGCATTGTAACCATGTGTCGTTCGCCCTGACATAGTGCCCAAAGCCGGATAATCATGGATGCACCAAATTATAACAGCACGCAGAAAGAAATCAGCTGGTGGGCTGCTATATAGGTCTCGAGTGAGAACACCCTTCCATAGCTGTTGAAGTTCCTCCACAAGAGGCTCCATGAACAAATCAAAATCCTTTCCAGGACTTTTTGGACCTGGGATGAGCAAGGCCATCATGTAGTTTGATTCTTTGGTGCAGACATTTGGAGGCATGTTGTAAGGGATAACAAGCACTGGCCACATGCTATATGTGGCGCTCTGGTGGCCAAATGGGTTAAATCCATCTGAAGCTAAGCCAAGTCTAATGTTTCTCGGGTCAGCAGCAAACTCTTTGTGTTTATCATTGAAGCTTTTCCACTCACTACCATGAGATGGATGGCTCATTACATTCTGATCTCTGTACTCCTGGTTCCTAGAATGCCACAGTACATCCTCTCTTGTTTCAGCATCATGAAACAACCTCTGCAATCTTGGTGTAATTGGAAAATGTCTCAGAACATTATGAGGAATCCTCTTCACAGCATCGCCATCTTTCCATCTTGATGATTTGCATTTCGGGCATTCACTTAAGTTGGCATAATCCTTCCGGAACAGAACACAATTATTCTTACAAACATGGATCATATCATATCCAATTCCAACTGCACGAAGGAAATTCTTCATTTTACTGTAGGTGTGTGGCAGCTCAGACGCATCTGGGAAAGATTCGCGGAAAGCAGCCAACATCGCATCGAATGATTTGTTGGTCATCCGCTCAGATGTCTTCACCTGAAGAAAGGTGACCATAGCTGAGAATACTGACAGCTTATTTCCTGGGGTGACAGCAACGTTGCATTGTTCCAACATGCGGGCCCACCATTTTTCTTCTGCAGGTGAAAGTTCACGGAATGCACGAGCATTTCGTAGCATTGTTTCAATGTTGGTCAAACTCACTGGCTCCGCCACCACCACCTCCTCCTCCTCTTCCACCTGAGCATCAGGCAGATCAAGATGGTGATCTGCTGCTTCCACGTAGTCAATAACATTGACGTTCACAGCTTCACCATGATGAACCCACCTAGTATATGTGACCGACATCCCATACAAGTGTAGATGATTTTGCACAGTTGACTGGGGTCTTGTAACTGAATTCATACAACTGCTACACGGGCAGAGCACATCTGATTTCGGACCACCGTACTCAGCTCTGATAAAGTTCATGAAGTTTTCAACCCCCTCGACATATGCAGCGGAGAATCTTCGAGCAGAAGTTATCCAAGTCCTGTCCATCTGTTAGACATACAAATTAGTTCTTCTACTAGATATTACAGGAAAAACATATATGCTTTTTTATGAAGTCCAGAAAAAATACCTAGGTCGATGTCTAAAGCTATGGCAAGATATTTGGACGAGCAGATCTAAGTAACGAAATATATGTAAAGCTAATTCAGCAAACAGATTTGAGTGCCAAATTATGGCAGGCTGTTTCAGCAGTCAATGAGGCCGAGCACACAGCCATCGAACTATCGAAGGCCATCGCAGCAACAAAGATCGAGTATAAAACGGTGTAGAGCTATTTCAGCTAACAGATTGGCTACTAGACCATGGCAATCTACGTCACAATAAATATATGGCAGGATATTTTAGCAACTAATCGGCCTTGGCATGCCATCTCAGCTAAGCAGATTGAGTGCAGAACAGGGCAAGGAAGCTTCTTAAGCAGAGCATATTGACAGTAAACTACTTCGGCAAACAGTGAGATTAACAGCGTCTATCAGCTAACATTCAGCGCTACACCGACATGAACGGGGCCTCAGTCTAGAATGCGCGTTACCGTGGGAGAAGCTGACCGCCGTGCGTCTCCACACGAACGTCGCCAGCGGTGGCGGCGCTGACCGCCGTGCGCCTCCACAAGAACGTAGCCAGAGGTGGCGGCGCGGCTAGAGGACGGCAGTCTACGAGAGCGTACTGTGGGAGCGAGAGGATCGCCGAACCGCGGCGTCGACATATCGGCGCGGCGGGGAGGGCGGCTTTGGCAGAGCGAATGGAGTGGAGGGGGACGCGGGGAGGGGGGAGGGGGGTTTGGGGAATATTATTGGCTAGTTGGCCGAAGGGCGGTTGAATCGAATTTGGGGGGAATTTTTGGGTGTGGGGGGGGGGGAGGATTTTCGCGCGGTGGGCGGGGGGAGTTTGGCGCATGGTCGGTTTCTCCAAGTGCAGTCCCACGTGTCAGTGAAGAGGCAAGCCGAAGCGCGTTCCGTTTGCGTGAGCCGTGTGCAGGACCGAACGTGTGTGGGGTGCAATGCGACCGCGACAGGAGTGCTGTGAGTGTACCGCATTTTTTCCTTTTAAACTAGGTGCTTCGCCCCCTCAAAAAAATATGTTGCTTCGCGCGATCCATCGATACTACTACTAGTAATCCGGTAATCCCGACTAAAACGGCGCGGCCGGGTCTTTTCCCGCGCGATATGCTGGGAGGTTGGCTTAGTTGGGTTTTTAGGACGAGTAATGCTACACCTACGTAATCCCAGTTACGTAATTAACGTAATGTGAAACGTGTGAGCTGTTGATTGTAGATTGGGGGGAGGGAGGGGCCCACCACCATGAAAATCAGGGGAGGAGAGAGAGAGGCAATTTACGTTAACCCTTTCGTAGGTTCCCGTAGATGTAGAAAGATGTGTCCGATCCTGCAATATAGGCCGTCCGATCTATATCTAACGGATAGGAAGGAAACTATGACAATTTACCCGCACTCCTCTCCACATTTGCAGATAAGGCTTTCCCTCGTTCATCCTTTTCTCCCACAAGATCTTGATCTTCCGTGCAACGCACGGGCATCTTGCTAGTACTCCTACAATATGTATATTATTGTGAAAGTTCATATACACCGGCCGAGATTAATGCAAACACGGCAGATTTTCATTACATTTCGAACTTTTATAGGACAAAAAAATAAAAGAAACCCGACCCTAAACCTATTCTACGGCGGCGACCGACGTCCTCCATCTGTGATCTCCATGTACGGGGGCGGGGTTCAAGACCCGTGAAGTGAAGGTGCGGTCTCCGGCGAGGAAAAGTAGAACACGGGAGACGGACCGGCCAGTTGGCACACCATGCCCTGCCGCCTCCCATGCCCTACTCATCCTCGGAGGAGTCCCCGACCTCGGCGGTGCCGGACGTTGGACGGCGGCAAGTAGGACGCGTGGCTGACGGTGCTCCCGTCGTCGGCCGCCAGCGTGGCCACCGCTTGTGCGGCGACTTGAGCGAGGGCGGCGACCTCGAGCTCCATCCCCGAAGACAAGCTCTCCCGCAGAGCGTTCGCGCTTGCGGTCATGGCGGATGTGGTTCCAGGTAGGAGGACGATGCGCTATGGTGTGGAGGTTAGCTGGGCGTTGCCGCTTTAAGTAGCGCATTCCGGTGAGGCCAAGCGTCCGGGTGCGTCATTAAGTCGCCGGAGTTGGTTCCGCGGGCACCGAGCCTCTTAATGACGACATACGAACGGACGGCATGAATGCGGGCAGCTGGCGCCGGCTGGGAACGCACCGCGCGACGGCGCGAGGGACGAGGGTTTTGGTGTGCCAGGGTAGTCAGCTGCGGTCGTGGCAACGTTGGAGATGCCCTTTGCTCACATGCGATCCCCGCATGTCATTGAAAAAGCAAGACGACCCGGCATGGTCTCAGGTCCAGAGGATGCAGTTGGCCGCGCTACACCACTCCGCGGACGCGTCGCGGCGCCCCGTGCATCCTCGACGAGCCGGGTGTTGGGGTGTGTTTGGATTGTGGCCAAAGTGCACCTTGCCAAAATTTTGGTCATGACCAAAAGATTGGTCTTTGTTTGGATGGTTGCCATTTTTTGGCATGCCAATGAACTCTAGCCAACTCTAGTTCATTTTTCTTGCCAATGTCGGCCAAATCATGGGCAACCAATACCTCAACCAAAATTTTGGTCATGACCCAAAGATTGGTCTTTGTTTGGATGGTTGCCATTTCTTTGGCATGCCAATGAACTCTAGCCAACTCAAGTTCATTTTTCTTGCCAATGTCGGCCAAATCATGGGCAACCAATACCTCAACCAAAATTTTGGCTACCCAATGCTTTGATGGGGCAACCTTGGGCACAAACCAAACATACCGTTGGTCGTGCCACAGCACTAACGCCACCCTCGGCAAACTGAAACCGACCGTGTCTAGCGACGATATGAGCGTGTCGCTCACCGCGGTCGCCGTGTCCAGAGGCGGTGCTGGAGCTGCGCCCCGTTGTTGGCCCCAACGACCCACATGAACGGTTGTCGGTGGCGAGGAGGTCGTGGGCCAGCTCCTCCATTGGACTAGTCTGCGCTACGTCGTCCCGACGGGTGTGCCCCACATGTCTGTTTCCCTGTTTTCCCGGCCATATTCGAGCGTCAGTGCTCCGCGTTGCGCATTAGGCCTTTCACTATGTAGGCCAAGCGAGACAACTTATTGTTTATTTGAGCCGTTCAAGTATAATCATGTGGCGTTTGCTTATTTCTCATTCCTCTCCAACCCTCTTCTCCATCGATCATGTCGCCCTCCAGTCGAGTCCATCCTCCCGCATGCCTCATTTGAACATTCCGCCGAGTATCATTCGCATGTACCCACCCTAGTCCTCTTTCAATAGATCTCCGGACCCCGAGATGAAATCGAGAGGGAACGAGTGGGGGCACGTGATACCTAAGGCGGATTCAAAATTTTGAACCGGTGATCATAGCATCCGCAAATCATATATAAAGGGTATTCAATGTTCGTTTCGTTTTTGAACGTACAATATACTCCCTCCTATCCTTTCTAGTTTACATATAAGTTTTATGTGTAGTCAAAGTATATCTACTTTGATCAAAAAGGTATCAACATTCAACAACGCCCAATCAATATTGTTAGATTCGTACGTACTCCTAGATTTGTACTCGAGATGGTTTCCAATTTGACTATTGACAAGATTAATAGTACATGAGATGTATAATGTGAAAATTATATCATTGGAAACTCCTTTCACATACGAATTTGACCGTATGCTTTGTGTAAGTTGCATGTCATATATTATTACTCTAACATTTGGTCAAAGTTAGCCTCGAAAAACGCATTAGACCCTGTATGCTTTGTGTAAGTTGCATGTCATATATTATTACTCTAACATTTGTGTAAGTTGCATGTCATATATTATTACTCTAACATTTGGTCAAAGTAGTATAGTGGAAGTGGATCCTCTGACGTAGGTATCCCTGCCTTACCCTCCCTTTCGGTCACTTACTGGCGGACCCCATGCTTGCTAGGCCCCGCATGTCAGTTACTCAATGGGTTCGGCCACGTCAGGGGATCCTCATCCGTAGTATACTCCCTCTGTTTTTATTTACTCCGCATAAAACGGAGGGAGTGGTGGTATAATAAATGACGCGGGCGGGGGAGGGGGAGGGACGTCGGTTTGCTCTCAACTGCGGTCCCACAAGCGAGCGAAAACGCAAGACGAAGCGCGTTCCATTCGGTGAGCGACGTGGAGGGTCCAGCGTGCCGGGCTGCAACGCGAACGCGACAAGAGCGATGTACAGTCAAAACCGATTGACCGGTCGTCACCGGAACCACTATTCACACCAGAACCTTCGCTGCTCGGCCTACGCCAGCCACTGCCCTAAAACCACACCAAATCTCCAGCCCATTCCCCCACCTTTCGATCCCCTAGCCCGCATCAAGCGTCCCCTAGTTCGCCGGAAAGCCATGGTGCGCCGCAAGATCACTTACTACAAGATGCTGACGCCGGAGCGCCGCGCAGAAATCGCGGCGGCGGTCGGCGCCACAGACCTCCGTTCCCAAGCTCGCTTTGCGGCGGGCCAATCCCCGAGTTCTCTGGAGCCAAGCTACGAGGAGGAGGAAGCCGATCCAATGTTCATGGCGGAGGTCGCGGCGCAGAAGGCCCCCGATGGGTATGAGACGATGGACGTCGACTTCGTGCCGGCGTCCGAGTCCCCCATGGTGCAGGCGGACCAGCGGTTCAACATGGCGATACTAAAGGAGGACCGGGAGGCAGAGGCTCAACTCGACGCGGAGCGCGCGCATGCCGCTGCCATCGAGGCTCTCCTGCAGGCGGAACCGGATGTCGTGGATGTGAACCGGGCGGCGGAGGCTCAACTTGAGGCGGAGCGCGCGGATGCCGCTGCCATCGAGGCCCTCCTGCAGGCGGAACCGGACGTCCTGGACTTGAACCGGGCGGCAGAGGCTCGACTCGACGCAGAGCGCGCGGATGCCGCTCTCATCGACGCCCTCCTGCAGGCGGAACCGGACGTCCTGGACTTGAACCGGGCGGCGGAGGCTCGACTCGACGCGGAGCGCGCGGATGCCGCTGCCATCGAGGCCCTCCTGCAGGCGGAACCGGACGTCCTCGACTTGAACCGGGCTGTGCTCTCGTCCGTGCAGAGCGCCCGCACGCTCCGCTTGAACGAGTAGCTGGAGGCCGAGGACAACCACGGTGCGGAGACACACGTCGGCAGCGACGGCTGGTTCGCGCCGGCAGCCAAAGACGACGAGGTCGTCTCTTTCCGCGAGCAGTGATAGTTTTTCTTTATGTTGTTGTTTTTATGGATCTTTTGCTGTGTAAAAACATATATTTGTTATGCAAGTCGCCTGACTTGGGTCAGTCTACCATTTCAGGCGGTTGGATGAATATCCTACGTCTCCTAACCCTTCTTTCCTTCTTCCTCACCTCTTCTTCTTCCCCAACAGACCACCGCACGGGCCGTACGGATACTCCCCAACATGCGGTTGGATAAACATACTCTATGAACGAAAATTATGTGTCAGCGATAGGATGGCTGAGTTTGGTGTGTTCACATGCGACAGCACGTGTCAGTGAGGGTGCGTTCCCTTGGTTGGGTTTGCGGCGTGCAGGAGCGACTGTGTGAGGGTGCGGTGCGACCGCGGCGTGCAGGAGCGACCGTGTGAGGGTGCGGTGCGACCGCGATAGCCGTGCGCAAGTGTACCTCCTTCTCATTTTGAAAACTTTAGGCAAGCTTGGCAAAAATGTGTGGCGAAGTTTGGCAATGCAAGGCCTAGACCCAAACAGGATAAGTACGTACGTACTAGGAGTACTAGTGTTAAAAAAGAAAGGCTGGGTTTTCCTTCGCGGGATTTAATCGATACAAATCCTCGTTTCACGTGTCAATTAATGCGTATTTTTTCTCCAAAGACCAAAGAGCTAACCATCTCACTCCTCATCGCTTGATTAATGCAGCGCCATGCAAACCAACCTTCTCACTTCCGCATGCATGCAGGGGATATTAATGTCCTTGGTTGCTAACCCCATCAATTTTGCCTCGATTAGTGTTAGTGGCCCTTTGCAAATTGTAATTTTGATATACTGGCCTTGTGTACAAAAAAATGGAGGTAGTAACTATATTTGACTTCCTTCCCCATTGCGGTGACGTCGACGATATTTTTTTGGTGGTTTGGCGAAGTGCGTTCGACGGAGAACACCATTGAGGGAGACCACGGTAAGTCGTTCGCAAGTGCCGCCTGCAAGCCGAGACAACCGCCTTATTTGCATCCAGGAAGTCCTTTACTAGTACTACTAGGAGTAACTAATGCGGTGAGATGGCTTCTCGAAGAAGACGATGGAGAAGCGGAGTCAGCGAAGAGTGAAATGATGGTTGCTTCGTCCGTGCTTTTGTGATTTGACGCCTCACTGCTTTGTGATTTGTGATAGAAGGGACAGGGGAGTAGACTCTGTGCTCTATACTGTACTACATGCGTCCAAGCATGGGAGAAAGAGGAGAGACGTTGCATTTTTCTATTCCTTCAATCAATCAATCAGGGAGCTTCGGTTCCATCTTTTTGGCTTTGGCAACACCGTCCACAATGGTTCCCACGATGCCAAAAGCTATTTTCACATTTGGCTACACATTGTGGATGCCCTTAACCGTACCACTTGGTTTTGCTCCTGTGTGCTATCTATACAAATCTCAATTATATTGATCTAAAAAATTATAGAATCGAGATTAGTAAAAAGGAGGTGATTTTGCCGCGCGGATGGCGGGGGAGGTTTCTTATTTGAGCAATGCTACATCCACGTAATGGTTTACGTAAAGTTACAAACTGATGTGATGTGGGACTATTTGATTGGATTAAAGGAGAGGATTAGGCCCACCCCACCTGAAAATCAGGGGGGCATATATAGATTAGATGGAAAGTATACGTAGCAGCTACGTAGCCCTTTGTAAGTCTAGGATTAGGCTTCTTATTTTCGGAGGACGTTGTCCTGGCGGTTTGCTAACATGCGGTCCCACGTGTCAGTGCTTTACCAAGCCGATCCGCGTCCCACATGAGGCAGAACAACGGCAGAAGCAACACGTGGTTAAGTTGAAGAAGATGAGGGAGAAGCGGATTCAGCAACGAGTGAAATGATGGTTGCTTCGTCCCTCCAACTTAACTGCGGGAAAGGTGCAGCTTTGTGATTTGACGCCTCATTGCTCATTACTACGCCGGCGCCATGACTGGGGTGCTTCACCCCGGCTGCTCTGCACTGTATTCCGGTATGGCACGTGGACCCGGTAGCTTGATGTCCCACATGTCGGCGAAAGGGACTAGAAGATTTATGAAAGCGAGCGCTCCACTCTTACGACGGAGGAGTAGACGACACGACGGCCCAGTGAACTGTCACTTGTACTGTATAGTACTATAGTTTTGCTGTTTCGCACGATCCATCGATACAAACCCGATTAAACAGGAAAGGGCGGGATTTTTCCCGCGCGGTAGATGATACTGGCCATACATTTCAAAGGCAATTTTAATGTATGCAAACTGAATAATTATAAGTAACAATATGATATCTAGTAAAACTAAAAACACATATGATTTATTGTGTTAGAGTGTAGTAGTAGTGCTGTATTGCATAGTTGTTAGATGTAACATGCGAGAACGTGTAGAGATGTAGTTTTGGAGGGCCTACAGAGAGAAAAGCGTAATACGGTCACCGAACTTCAGAATAAGCTGATTACGGTCACTATATACGTTTTGCGGTGATTATACGGTCACTTGCTCACAGCTCAGCATCGGATTGCACTCTGTTGACCGGCCAAATAGTCTGCGTGGCGCCATGTTGACTAGTTAAATTGACCACGTTCGTTGTGGGTCCCACCTGTCAGTTCGCATAGGCAAAAGGTCAGATAAACACAAATTTACGCAGGCGCGACAAGGCTCCAACCCGTGCGCGGGAATCACCTGGTTGTGTATGTGTCTGTCAGGGCCTGATGTGTGCGCATGCACGTGTAGGTTGAGCACTTGAGCGTGAGAGTGTGTGTTGGTCGTGTGGTGTACTGGTGTGTGCATGCATGCGTGCGTGTGTGCGTGTGAGTGTTGCGTGCGTGCGTGCGTGGCTGCGTGTGTACGTGTGAGTGTTGCGTGCGTGCGTGGGTGCATGTGTTTGTGTGAGTGTTGCGTGGATGCAGTTCGTGTGCATGCGTGCGTGTGTGTATAATCACCACACCAGCTCCTGTGTGTTAAAACAGACGGCTCAGCATACCAATACAAGGCCACCTTGTCCGCTGTGCCCGCGGTCATGACTTCGAACCACCGTCCAAATATTTTTTGTCGTTTGTTTTCATTCTTACTAGCAAGATGCCCGTGCGTTGCATGTAACATCAAGATGCATTTGTATGACTTGTTTATCTTGTGAGAGAAAAGGATGAACGAGGGAAGGCCTTATTTGCAAATGTGGAGAGGTGTGTGGGTACCTTTTTGCAAAATTGCCATAGTTTCTTTCCTATCCGTCAGATATAAATCGGACGGCCTATATTGCAGGATGGCAGGCACACCATCATCACCAACTCTGTTTTTTATAAGAGTGTATTTTATGTATTTTATAAGAGTGTAGATGTAGAGTAGATACAAGTCGACAGGTGGGCACGATGGTAGTGAGATAATGTGATGCAACACTAGAGGTGCCACGTGGAGCGTTTAACTGGTCAACTAGTCATGTCATGAGCAAATACAGAGTTGTACGGTGAGCCCGTGACTGCATAATAACCACTAAACGTAAATGGTGACCGTAATGAGTGGATTCTGAAGTCCAATGTACGTATCGTGCTTTCGCTTCAAATACAATGATCGTCATTGCATATATCGCGAGAGAAAGATGAAACATGCGTGAATTTTCTGGGGGCTTACTTTTAGAGGACCTGGAGATAGTTTTGTGTGCATACGTGAAAGGGGCGTACAGGGGGGTATGCGATGGAGAGAGAGATGCTCTTCGTTTCTCTTTATTATGACTAACTTTGTATATAGTATAAAAATATACAAATTCACAGTGCGGAATAAATATCATTGTGGGCACCATGCAATGCAAATTAGCGTTCGTACTCCTCCATATAACTTTGTAATGTTGTATATATGTAGAAACTCTAAAATAATTTTTTGGCCACACTTTATTCAAAAGGAATGTTGTATGCGAAATAAACGTGAAGAGAGGGCTTTTTAGATCAATGGGGTACGTGATGTAACATGTGTGAATGTGTAGTTGATGCATTTGGCGGGGCCTAGAGAGGTATGTGTGTGTATTACGTATTCGAGAGAGGCATGGATAGAGGGGCCGACGGGGGGGGGCGTGGGAGAGATAGCACGAGAAATGAGAGTGGTCTAGAGAGAGAGACGAATATGACGTCACGACAAGAGATTCCATTCCCTTGAGTGTGTATATGCAAGGGGGAGGGAATAGAGGCACCAGGAGAAATTTTCTGTGTGTGTGGTGTTTGTGTTGGTATGTGTGGGTGTGAGAAGATAATGAGACGTGGGGGCAGAGGGTGTGTCACCGCGTGAGGTCCGGTGGGTCGAGGTGAGGCCCTTCGTTCTGTTCCGTCCTGCGCCACATTGGTCGGCCCGTGATGCATTTAGGAAGACCCATGGATGACTAGTCGTACAAGACAAAGATAGCAGAATTGTGAAGGACTCTGTGTCCACTGACAAAGCCGGCTAGGATTTGTAACCCTAGGTTCTCGGACTAAGGTAACCCCTTTATCTCTGATATTACTATTCATCCAACCTAACTTTAAGGGGCATCCTACAGAATGCTCTGCTAGAATCATACTCGTCGATTAGGAAGAGAGGTGTGAGACAATGCGTGAGAGATAGGCGTAAAGATAATGTGCGTACATGAGACACGTAGGCAGGTCCATGTATATAGAAAGGGTCGATGAGGATTGTGCGTGTGTATGTTTGCGAGAGGAAGAGTGCTTGTGATAAAGGTTAGTGAAAACAGTTGTAAATGGTTACGAGAGGGAGGGAGGGTTATATCTAGAGCATGTGTGCGAGAAAGACACCTCGGGAGAGAGTGTGTGAGCATGTGTGAGAGACCACCGATGGAGAGTGAAACTACACGTAAAAGACTGCTCTACACATTGATTAAAGATATAAATTGTATCCAAATATTAGGATGGGATCATGATATTTGCAATTCGCGTAAGGAGCGGTCATTGATCCATCAGACATCTAGATTCTATCAATTTTGAGCATGTCTATGTTATTATTCGACACAATTGATCCACATAGTTAGTATTTTGAACTCCAGACAATGCATCGCTTTAGCAATCGAATATAAACGTGAGTATACTTCATGTTGTGTGTGTAAAGCACATTATACATACGAAAGTTACACAATGGACATTATAAATAGCTACTACCTATGAACTAGCGTACATTTGAATTCAACTTAAGGTGGTTTAAAAAATCGAATTCAACATGAAGTCCATTCAATTATTTGAATTTGATATCATGGCATTTGTAAACCATACCTAAATTATCGGGGCACCAATCTTTGCTCTGATTTTGTACATAATAGCATATGTAGTCGTGTACAAAATAGATTCAAATTTAGCTCCTCCATTCAAAAATAATCGTAGTTATAGGATTTTCAAGTGTCAAAATTTCAAAAAGAAGCAGATAATTTAATGAGGTTTTCAAATATACAAGGTCAAATATAACGTTGTATATTTAGGTCAATCCTCATAGTTCAAGAGTACTCTAAACGTGAATGCTTGTGTTTCAAAATTTCAAACGAAGTGCCAAAAGAGCCTCTACTCGCCCGAAACCGCGTGAGACCAATGTTTGGTAGTACAAGGAAATTACTTTTCTAATAACTCCGACCCGTGAAACCTACCGGCCCGACGTCCAAAGGTCTAAACCGGGCTAGGTTTGTAGCTTCATCTAGACGCCACGCAACCGCATCCGAAAAACATTCATACACAATGGCCGCCTAAGCTCACATGCGCGCGGCCGAAATCGCTCCCGCCCACTATTTTGGACACCTGGGATTACCATCCTGCCCCCGACCCGAAGTAGGTCCGAAATTTAAGAGGGTGGAAAAGTTTGTACTTTCCCCAAATTTCAAGCAAGCGCGTTGATGAAGCTATGTACTTAGGGTAGGGTCATGGATCTGTCCAACATACCCTCCCCAAGGACATCTCTACAAAGAATCGGAAGCTGTCGAAGAGAAACCATCATCCACTCGACCATGAAGATGTGCTCACTCGACCACCTTGAAGACACTCGACCACCAGAAGATGAGAAACCCTCCACTATGCAACAGTCAGGACTTAAACCATAGCTTTATGGGCATTTACAACACTTCACTGCAGGCATTACCAGTAATGCCCCTCCTTTATGAGCATTGAACCTTGTGTAACGGAGGGGAGCTTGGGTCCTGGCGCACTCTATATAAGCCAACCCCCTCCTTTGGGACAAGGGTTCGTACTTTCTGTAATTCACACACATATATTCAGTCGACCGCCTCTGGGCTCCGAGACGTAGGGCTGTTACTTCCTCCGAGAAGGGCCTGAACTCGTAAACTCGTGTGTACAACTCCTCCATAGCTAGGATCTTGCCTTTACATTCCTACCCCTTATTCTACTGTCAGTCTTAGAACCATGACAGTTGGCGCCCACCTTGGGGCAGGTGTCTTAGCGACTTGTTGGAGAAGTTGCAATTTTTCCGATACCCTTCATCATGGTTGCAGGCGGAGGTTCGGTTGAGGGCCACGAGATCTATCTCGGCACGCTCGTGTTTGTCGCCGACGACTCCGCTTGGCTTCAGGAGGTACCACTCGACGCTGACGCACTCCTCGCCCGCGGGGCGACGCACTTTCGCGCGTGCGTCCGTGGCGTCCTCCTGCGGCAACCGTCGACCCAGTACCAGTCGACTCCAGCAGCATTCCCCCTCCCCGCAACCCGCTGGAGCAAACGCACCGGTCGGTTGAGGCTACAACGATGGGTGAAGCATCCGGTGGCCCGCCAGTCGGCCACCCCTCAAGTCACGGCGATCGAGCTCGACGAAACTCTCTACGGCCTGTTCAATCTATCGACTGGCTCCGTAGAGACCGCATCCGAGTGCGATAGTAGCGACCCGGTGGAGGCAGTTTTGATGGTCAACGGACCACGTAGCCCTCCTGGCTTCAACCGTGAAGACGGAGGCGATGGGAACGGCGATCCTCGCGCGTTCACAAGGAGTACCACCCCGAACCCCTTTCCTCGCAGCAGAGGGAGGAACTTCTCCGCCGGAACATCGATGCATTGCATACTCCTATAGTTGGAGAAACCCCTGAGGCCCAGGCCTTGGAGCAGGCACGCTTGGCCAACCTGGCTGAGCGCACTCGACTGGAAAACCACTAGCGCGCATTCGACGATCGTGCTCGACAACGTGCTCCTGAGTCCAGTCGATGCCATCTTTTTCCACCTCTGACTCAGGTATACCGAACAACGATCCAGAATCTAGCAGCTGCTGCCCGGATAGCAAAGTCGATCCAACCTTCCCAATCAGAAGCTGGCCGAGGTCTGGTGCAGATCAAAGCCTTCCTCCGGGCAGTGGGAGAGCAGAATACGGTCGTGTCTCAGTCGCGGAATAGGATCCATAGAAGATCCGTGGTCTTAGACACAGTTCAGTCGGCCCATAGCCCAAGATCGCCCCCGATGCGTGAGGGACGTGGAGATCGGTGTGATCAGTACAGAAACCGAGAGCAGTATGATCGTCGTGCCGATCGCAATGATCGCCATCGAGTGCCCACGCCTCCTCCAAGGAGTGGGTCATACGCGCCTCGTCCACATGAAGACAAACGCCCTCATAGTGTCGAAAGAGGTATTCCAGTCGACCCCAGGGAGCCAGGCTTTTGATGCGAGATCTATTCTCGTGCAGGGCTTGGTCGACAGAAACAGAGCTCAACGAGAGGGCCATGACAGGGATCCGCAAACCAGCAATAGGGTGCATGTCTCTGGTCCAGAGTGCTTCAGCAGAGCTATCAGAGCCGCGGTGATTCCGCCCAACTTCAGGTTGGCGTCTGGAGTTAGCAAGTTCACCGGAGAGTCCAAGCCTGACACTTGGCTTGAAGACTACCAAGTGGCTGTCCAGATTGGTGGGCGCAATGATGAAGTGGCCATGAAACACCTTCCTCTGATGTTGGAGGGTTCGGCTAGAGCATGGCTGAATCAGTTAGCACCTGGCAGCATCTATACTTGGGAAGATCTTGCACGAGTGTTTGTCAGAACATTCGAGGGCACTTGCAAATGGCCAGCAGGTTTGAGAGAATTATAGTGTTGTGATTAGAAACCGAATGAAACTTTGAGGGATTATATCCAGAGATGGATCACCCTACACCACATGGTAGAACATGTGTCTGATCATCAGGAAATTTGTGACTTTAAGGAAGGCGTCAGGTATCGGGAGTTGAATATGAAATTTGGCCGGACATGAAATATGACTCTGGCTCGGATGATGAAAATTGCCACCAAGTATGCCAATGGTGAAGAAGAAGAGCGACTCCGGAGTGGCAAGCACAAAGTAGTCGCCCATGAAGCCGGAGGAGGAAACTCTGGTCGGAAACAGAAGCGCAAGGCCAAGCCAGCTGCTCTGGGTGAAGCCTTGGATGTGGTTCGAGGAAAGTTCAAGGGGAAGCCCAAAGTGTCGTGGAACCCCAAGAAAGTAAAAGATCAAGATGGAAATGACGTGTTGGATCTGCCGTGCCATATCCACACCAAAAAAGATGAAGAAGGTAACTTCATTTACCCTGAAGCACACCACTCGGCAGTGTCGGCTCCTAATCCAGCGGTTCTGAGAGAAACAACCCAAGGAAAAGGAGAAGGAGGCAGACAAGGCTGAGGATGAGGGAGAGGATGATGATGGTTATCCCCACGTGAATTCCACTTTGATGATTTTTGTTGACGTTGAGAGCAAAAGTCAATTGAAAGTCATCAACAGGGAAGTGAACATGGTCGCTCCGGTGACTCCCAGTTACTTGAAGTGGTCACAGACTGCCATTACATTCGACCAGTCTGATCATCCAGCGCACATCGCCACCCCTGGGAGGCAAGCACTGCTGGTCGACCCGGTGGTCAAAGGCACTCGACTGACAAAGGTCCTGATGGACTGGTGAACATACTGTATGCAGAAACGTTGAAAGGAATGGGCATTCCGATTTCCAGACTCAGTGAAAGCCATATGAGTTTCCATGGAGTCATTCCAGGCAAGAAGGCTTCATCCCTCGGTCAGATTGCACTCGACGTGGTTTTCGGTGATTCCAAAAATTACCACAAAGAAAATTTGACGTTTGAAGTTGTGGATTTCCAGAGTGCTTATCATGCAATTCTAGGTAGACCAGCTTATGCATGATTTATGGCTCGACCATATTACATGTACCTCAAACTGAAGATACCTGGTCCCAGAGGAGTGATCACTATCTCTGGTAACCGGAAGAAGGCAGAAGAATGCTTCCAGAAGGGCTCAAAGATCGCCGATGCCCAGATGGCCGTGGTAGAATTGCAAGAATACCAGAAAAATGCAGATCCGAGTGACTTGCTGCGAGCCAAGAAGCTAGCCACAGGTTCAACATTCTAGTCATCTGGTGAAACGAAGTCGATTCACATTCACCCAACGGATCCCAATGCAGCTCCGACTCACATTTCAACCACACTCGACTCCAAATAGGAAGAAGCGCTCATCCAGTTCCTCCATGAGAACTGGGACATCTTTGCATGGAAGCCTTCTAACATGCCGGGTGTTCCCAGGGGACTGGCTGAGCATCGTTTGCGAGTCGACCCGAAGGTGAAACCAGTCAAAGAGCATCTTCGACGGTCCACCGTCCAGAAAAGAAAGGCAATCGGTGAAGAGGTGGCTCGGCTTTTGGCAGCTGAGTTTATCCGAGAGATTTATCACTCCGAGTGGTTAGCCAATGTTGTCATGGTCCCAAAGAAAGACGACTCACTTCGCATGTGTATTGATTTCAAGCATATCAATCGAGCCTGCCCGAAAGATCACTTCCCTCTCCCTCGCATCGATCAGATAGTCGACTCGACTGTAGGGTGCGAGCGTTTGTCCTTTTTGGACGCCTACTCCGTGTACCACCAGATCCGTCTGTACGGACCCGACGAAATAAAGACAACTTTTATCACCCCGTTTGGGTGATTCTGTTATGTCACAATGCCATTTGACTTGAAGAACGCAGGAGGCACATTCATGCGGATGATTCAGAAGTGCCTGCTCACTCAGATCAGTAGGAATGTGGAAGCATACATGGATGACATTGTGGTCAAGTCACGTAAAGGTTTCGACCTACTAACTAACCTTGCTGAAACCTTTGCCAACCTCAGAAGGTATGATATCAAGCTCAATCCATCAAAGTGCACGTTTGGAGTTCCAGGCGGAAAGTTACTCGGTTTTCTTGTTTCTGAACGAGGAATCGATGCTAACCCAGAGAAAGTAGGCGCTATACTCCGAATGAAATGCCCTGTGCGTGTGCATGATGTCCAGAAGCTTACTGGTTGCTTGGCCGCCCTAAGTCGATTCATTTCTCGCCTCGGTGAAAAGGCGCTGCCTCTTTACCGACTGATGAAGAAATCAGACAAGTTCGAATGGACCCCAGAAGATGATGCATCGTTTGCAGAGCTAAAAGCCCTGCTTTCCACCCAACCGGTGCTTGCTGCTCCAATCAGTAAAGAGCCTCTACTGCTTTATATAGCAGCCACTGGACAAGTCGTCAGTACAGTACTTACGGTCGAGCGGGAAGAAGAAGCAAAAGCCTATAAAATTCAACGCCCAGTTTATTATATTTCTGAAATCCTGACCCCGTCAAAGCAGAGATATCCTCAATATCAGAAGCTTGTCTATGGGATTTACATGACCACGAAGAAGGTTGCACACTATTTCTCGGATCACTTTGTTACAGTCATCAGCGACGCTCCATTATCAGAGATTCTGCACAACAGAGATGCAACTGGTCGAGTGGCCAAATGGGCGATTGAACTCCTTCCCATGGATATCAAGTTTGAGGCAAAGAAAGCTATCAAGTCCCAAGCAATAGCAGATTTCCTCGCCGAGTGGATCGAACAGCAACTGCCGACTCAAGTTCACTCTGAGCACTGGACCATGTTCTTTGACGGATCCAAGATGTTGAATGGTTCTGGTGCTGGAGTAGTTCTGGTATCCCCCCGAGGAGATAGGCTCAGATATGTCCTCCAGATTCACTTTGATTCCTCCAACAATGAAGAAGAATATGAAGCACTCCTGTATGGGTTGCGCATGGCCATCTCACTCGGCGTCCGTCACCTCATGGTCTATGGCGACTCAGATTTGGTAGTTAATCAAGTGATGAAGGAGTGGGACGTCAGAAGCCCAGCCATGACTGGTTACTGCAATGCGGTGAGAAAGCTTGAGAAGAAGTTTGAGGGGTTAGAACTCCACCACATACCCTGACTGAAAAATCAAGCAGCCGACGATTTGGCAAAGATATGTTCCAAGAGAGAAGCCATTCCCAGCAATGTGTTTTTGGAGCATATTCACTCACCGACAGTTCAGGAAGACCCTTTCACTGAAGAGCCCCAGTAACCTAAGAGCGCCACGAATCCGACTGAAGTCGAGGTCCCAACCATGGTCGACCTGATCATGGAGGTTCTGGCCATTACTCCCTACTGGACGGTGCGCTACATTGTGTACATCCTCAGGAAAGAACTCCCAGAGGATGAAGAAGCGGCTCTACAGATCGTTCGTCGATCCAAGGCCTTTACTATGATAAGAGGGCAGCTGTTCAGGGAAAGCGTGACTGAAGTCGGTCAGAAATGCATAAGACCAGAAGAAGGTCGAATGATCCTCAACGACATCCACTCGGGGACCTGTGGTCATCACGCGTCCTCTCGGGCCATCGTGGCTAAAGCATACCGAGCTGGATTCTATTGGCCATGAGCAAATGAAATGGCAAAAGATATAGTCGACAGATGTGAAGGCTGCCAATTTTACTCTGACATGTCTCACAAGCCAGCGTCAGCCCTGAAGACCATCCCCCTCATCTGGCCCTTTGCTGTTTGGGGACTGGATATGGTTGGACCACTGAGAACTGGCAGGAGCGGCTTCACTCATGTGCTCGTTGCAGTCGACAAGTTTACCAAATGGATTGAAGCTAAACCTATCAAGAACCTTGATGCTAGCACCATTATCAGTTTTATCAGAGAATTGACATTCAGATATGGAGTCCCACATAGCATCATCACGGACAACGGATCGAACTTCGATTTCGATGAGTTCAGAGCTTTCTGCGCCTCTCAGGGCACTCGAGTCGACTATGCTTCTGTCGCTCACCCACAGTCGAACGGACAAGCAGAAAGAGCCAATGGCCTAGTTCTCAAAGGACTGAAACCCCGACTGATGCGTGATCTCAAACACGCAGCAGGTGCTTGGGTTGATAAACTTCCGTCAGTTCTGTGGGGTTTAAGGACAACTCCTAATCGGTCGACCGGACGAACTCCTTTCTTCTTAGTCTATGGAGCCGAAGTTGTTCTGCCAAGTGACCTGCTCCACAATGCACCCCGACTTGAGCACTTCTTCGAAGAGGAACCAGAGCAGGCCCGGCAAGATTCAGTCGATCTCTTAGAGGAGGAAAGAGAGATGGCCTTGATCCGCTCGACCATTTATCAGCAAGACTTGCGTCGATTCCACGCCAGAAATGTGAGGGGTCGAGCCTTTCAAGAAGGAGACCTAGTTCTTCGAGTGGATCAACAGAAACCACACAAGCTTGCCCCGACTTGGGAGGGCCCCTTTATCATCACCAAAGTTCTCCACAACGGAGCATACCATCTTTATAGTATAGAGCATCAGAAAGATGAGCCACGGGCTTGGAACGCGGAGCTGCTCCGCCCCTTTTATACTTAAGCACTCTTTCGAATAAAATGTAATAAGAAACACCTTTGTAATTTGTTTACCAAAGACAAGAACTTATGGTCCTATCATTCGATTGTTGTGTTCTTATTTACTTCTGAAATCCCCCAGTGGGTGGGCTTAGTCGCGAATCCGTTTCACCTAAGTTCGAAAGAAAATCATACCGAGTGGAGACCAATCCTCCCACTCAGGGGCTTAGCTGCAGTCCAGTACTCGCATAAGTTCTCTCACTAGGAGACTTAGCTGCAGTCCAGTACTCACCTAAGTTCGAAAAAATCCTACCGAGTGGAGAGCAATCCTCCCAGTCGGGAGCTTAGCTGCAGTCCAGTACTTGCCTAAGTTCTCTCACTAGCAGACTTAGCTGCAGTCCAGTGCTCGTCTAAGTTTGAAAAAATCCTGCCGAGTGGAGAGCAATCCTCCCACTCGGGGGCTTAGCTGCAGTCCAGTACTCGCCTAAGTTCTCTAACTAGGGGACTTAGCTGCAGTCCAGTACTCGCCTAAGTTTGAAAAAATCCTACCGAGTGGAGAGCAATCCTCCCACTCGGGGGCTTAGCTGCAGTCCAGTACTTGCCTAAGTTCTCTCACTAGGAGACTTAGCTGCAGTCCAGTACTCGCCTAAGTTTGAACAAATCCTACCGAGTGGAGAGCAATCCTCCCACTCAGGGACTTAGCTATAGTCCAGTACTCGCCTAAGTTCTCTCACTAGGAGACTTAGCTGCAGTCCAGTACTCGCCTAAGTTTGAACAAATCCTACCGAGTGGAGGGCAATCCTCCCACTCAGGGACTTAGCTGTAGTCCAGTACTCACCTAAGTTTGAACAAATCCTACCGAGTGGAGAGCAACCCTCCCACTCGGGGGCTTAGCTGCAGTCCAGTACTCGCCTAAGTTTGAAAAAATCCTACCGAGTGGAGAGCAATCCTCCCACTCGGGGGCTTAGCTGCAGTCCAGTACTCGCCCAAGTTCTCTCATTAGGAGACTTACTGCAGTCCAGTACTCGCCTAAGTTTGAAAAAATCCTACCGAGGGAGAGCAATCCTCCCACTCGGGGGCTTAGCTGCAGTCCAGTACTCGCCTAAGTTCTCTCACTAGGAGACTTAGCTGCAGTCCCGCACTCGCCTAAGTTTGAAAAAATCCTACCGAGTGGAGAGCAACCCTCCCACTCGGGGGTTTAGCTGCAGTCCAGTACACGCCTAAGTTTGAAAAAATCCTACCGAGTGGAGAGCAATCCTCCCACTCGGGGGCTTAGTTGTAGTCCAGTACTCGCCTAAGTTCTCTCACTAGGAGACTTAGCTGCAGTCCCGTACTCGCCTAAGTTTCAAAAAATCCTACCGAGTGGAGAGCAATCCTCCCACTTGGGGGCTTAGCTGCAGTCCAGTACTCGCCTAAGTTATCTCACTAGGAGACTTAGCTGCAGTCCAATACTTGCCTAAGTTTGAAAAATCCTATCGAGTGGAGAGAAATCCTCCCACTTAGGGGCTTAGCTGCAGTCCAGTACTCGCCTAAGTTTGAAAATATCCTACCGAGTGGAGAACAGTCCTCCCACTCGGGAGTCTTAGCTGCAGTCCAGTGCTCACCTAAGTTCGAAATATACTCCTATCCGCAAGGACGACGAGGTGTAGGTCGACTTCAACCCTCTCCTTCGGAGCTATGGCACAAGTACAACGTCTGCTCCATCCCAAACTGCGAGGACGACGAGGTGCAGGTCGACTGCAACCTTCTCCTTCGGAGCTACGGCACAAGTACAACGTCCGCTCCATCCCTATCTGCAAGGACGACAAGGTGTAGGTCGACTACAACCTTATCCTTCGGAGCTACGACACAAGTACAACGTCCGCTCCATCCCTATCTGCAAGGATGACGAAGCACAGGTCGACTGGAGCCACCACCTCTGAGCTCCGTCTCCAGCACAAGGACTATTCTAAGCAGTGAGCAAAGTCCATTCGAAGGCAAACGCAAGAACATTCGGAAATAAACCAAATTCAGATAAATCCTAAAAATTCCTAGCAGCAAATCAAAATTACTCGGGCATCAAGCCCGAAGGAGTTCAACGGTTACAGCAATCACTCGCCATTCTGAGGCAAATATAAAGCAGATTCAAGTTTCATAAGTTTGTTCACTCGGCCGGAGGAGGGCTGGCAGGCTCCACGAATGAGTCCAGGTCGATCCCATCAGCGATCCGAGTGGCGGTAGCAACGAAAGTCTCCATGAAGGATTGGAAGTCGTGCTTTTTGGTGTTAGCGACTTTGATCGCAACCAGCTTGTCTTCACGAGCCTCCTTGCAATGGACTCGCACCAAGGACAGCACCACGTCAGCACCACACCGGGCGGAGGATTTCTTCCATTATTGCACTCGGTCAGGGATCTCGTTCAGTCGAGTCATCAGGGATTCCAGGTCATTCTGAACGTCGCCCCCGGCCAAAGTGATGAGTCGATTCGAGAGACTACCTCCTTCAGGCGCACGAGGTAGCTTGTGGCGCTGGCGATACGGGACTCTAGTCGGAGCACATTCATCACAGTTTTGTCGCAGACTGGGGAAGCGATAGGGTCCAGACCTGTCTCGACCCTTCCAGTTTCCTCGCCGAAGTCTTGGTAGAATTCTGCAACCAAAAATTAATCAATCAACCGAGCAAGATCTGATCGCAAGCATCAACACAGTCGGATTAAAAGAAATACCTTCCAGCGTGAGATAAAGCTTCTTGGCAAGAGTCCTCAGATAAGCTTCCGTGTCATTCCTCTTGCGGATCGCAGACTCCAACTTTTCATTCAGGACGACCTTGTCCTTCTTGAGATAGGTCACTTTGCAGTTAGCTTCATTAAGACAAGATTTCAGTTTGTTCACCTCTCCTTCTAGCGTTCCGATTGAAGCAAGCTTCTGGTCTGCGAGAGCAGTTTTATGTTGGGCTGCTTTTTGCGTGGCGGCGAGGTCCGAGTCCTTCTCCAGAGCCGACTTCATTTTCTCTGCAAAAAAACAATCGAATCAAAGAAGAGATCAAAGAAATATATTGAAAGTCAGTCGACAGTCAGTTACCTTCCGTGCCAGCGGCTTCGTCTTGAGCTTTCTTCAGGTTCTGCTGGGCTAATTCCAAGTCGAGGTTGAGTTGCCTCTGCTTCTCCTCAAGTTCAGAAAACTTAGAAATAAGAGAACAAGACTTCTGCAGAAGGAAAAAGATGGATCAGTCGATAAGATCAAAGGTTGTTTACTTCCGAGTGAATAAAACCTAAAGAAGTTCGCTTAGACCCCAACCGACTTCACACAGTCGACTGCGGTCTCAGGGGATACACCCAGCGGTGCACTTGGCGTGCCCCCGCTGACTAAGACTCAACTCGACCGGTCCGCACGGACCAGAAAAAGAAGCTGTTCAGACCCCCAGTCGACTGCCACTAGTCGACTGCCACTAGTCGACTACGGTCTCGGGGACTACACCCAGTGGGTGCACTTGGCGTGCCCCCACCGGTTCGGATCCTACTCGACCGGCCCGCCGGAGTTGAGTCTAAGGAGTAAAAAAAGAAAAGAAAGAAGAACTCAGACCTCAGTCGACTGCCAGTAGTCGACCGCGGTCTCGGGGACTACACCCAGTGGGTGCACTTAGCGTGCCCCCACCGGTTCAGATCCCACTCGCCCAGACCGAGTGGAAGATCGAAACTACCAAAAACAACAAAACACCCAGTGGGTGCTCTAATTCGACGCAAACAACAACAGATTATGTAGAAGAAGATTTTTTCGAGTAACACTTCCTCACAGAGAAAAACAGTCGGAAAGTCTACTCACCTGGACATTGGCCCAAAGGGCAGCACTGGCGTCATAGGCAGCCTAGATGTTCTCATGCACCGTCTTCACCCACTCCATCATCATGTCAGCCTGTCGGATGGCTTCCGCAGCCGCTTCCGACTGGTTGTCCGAGACAGGATAGCTGGTGAAAAAGTGAGCAGTCGACCCAGGTGTGGCGTCTTGGAGCTCCGTGGTGCGGAGTTGGACGACTGAAGGAATCATAGGCGCAGTCGGCGGTGTGGGGTGCTCACTCCACAAGGGTGCAGCGAAGGTCACAGAAGCCCTGCCCGCGTCTTCAGATTGACGGACGGGAGGTGTCGTAGTGGGTTCTTGCTGAGACATCCTACCAGCTGCTACCTTTTTGCTCTTCATGGGCTTAAGAGCCACATCTTCATCGTCATCTGGAAGATCAATGACGTTGGGTGGAGCTGCAAGGCAGATCATTCGACCCCAAGTGAACCACTCGAACGCAATCGACCAAAGAATCAAGAACAAAGTCGCAAGAGTTCATACCTGGGTTGGAGGTTACCGCATCTTCCATTTCCTCGTCCCGGTACTGGTAAGAAGAGGTTCCTGACGTGGCAGCACTGCAAAGACCCGCATTCAATAGGTTACGTCTAGTTAATCGAGTTGACGAAAAGGACAAGTCAAATGGTTACCTGGAGATAGTAGGAACGGTCACTTTGATCCTGGGCAAAGCTTTTAGCAGTTTGGAGGAGGTGGCTTTCGACGCTTTCGGCGCTGGTGGCGGTGCAACTTTGGACTGCTTTGGAGCCTTCTCAGTCGGCGTTGGGGAAGACGTCCTGGGATGCTTCGAAGACTGACCAATCGGCGTGGCCACCAAGTCCGGAGCGCTCACCGGGTTGTGAGCGTGTTTGGTTCTCCTCTCCCTGCGAGGAGGCGAGTCAACTTCTTCGTCATCAGTCGATTCGTCGGTCTCCTCGTCCTCCTCGGCATCCGAATGCTCCTCGCCGCTCTCGCCCCCGCTCGCTTCTTCCTCGGCGTCTTGATCCAGCACTCCGTTGGGCATTGAGTACATGTCGATGAGGGCCTGAAAGGACAGCGATCAAAGGAAATTCAGTCGACCATAAGCAAGATATCACACGGTGAATCGAAAAGATACTTGATAAAATAGAATTATACCTGCTCCGGCTGGTGCGAGTTGTCGAATGGAATCACCCTCCTAGACCCCCGGGGGTTGTCTTTGTTGCTGGTGATCCCCATCAACCACTTCTCCAAGGTATCCTCGTTGACATCCTCCGGGTGGATCCGAGTGGAATCCTCGAGCCTAGAGTACATCCACATTGGATGATCACGCGCCTGAAGCGGTTGGATGCATCGACCGAGAAAGACCTCCAGCAGGTCCATCCTGGTCACCCCGTCACAGACAAGTTGGACGACCCGCTCGACCAGCACCTTGACATGCACCTTCTCTTCTGGAACTACCTTCAGGGGGGCGGGTTTCTCCACTCGAGCCAAAGAAAAGGGAGGAAGTCCAATCGACTGACCCGGGGTCGGCTGATCCTTGCAGTAGAACCAAGTCAACTGCCAGCCCCGGACCGAGTCGGGAAGGATCATGGCAGGGAAGGTACTCTTACTCCTCATCTGGATCCCCAAACCCCCGCACATCTGGATCACTTGTGTCTTCTCATCATTCGATTTGGCCTTTTTGACCGACTGGGAGCGGCATGTGAAGATGTGTTTCAAAAGACCCCAGTGCGGTCGACAGCCCAAGAAACTTTCACACATCGGCACGAAAGCAGCCAGATAGACTATGGTGTTTGGAGTGAAATGGTGAAGTTGAGCCCCAAAGAATTTCAAAAAAACCCGGAAGAAAGGATGGGGAGGCAGTGAGAATCCGCGATCTACGTGGGTGGCGAGGAGAACACACTCACCCTCCCTTGGCTGCGGCTCGGTTTCATTCCCCGGGAGCCGTGCCGACTTGTGGGGGATCAGTCCCCCCTCCACCAGGTCATCGATGTTGTCCTGGGTGATTGTCGAGTGGATCCAGTCGCCCTGGATCCATCCCGGCGGCAGGCCGGATCTCGACGAGGATTCGGCCCGGCTGGTCCGCTTGCCCTTCGCTTTCGCGGCTGCCTTCTTCGCGTGCTCCAACACCACTGTCTTCTGTTTCCCCATGGCAACAGTTCGAGCTCGAGTGAGAGTCCGGAGACGAGAGCGGAAGCGAGCGTGGCGGAGAGATCCGGAGAAGAAGAGAGAGAGAATGGGAGCGCACGGGGCAGAGGCCTGGTCCGGGGCCTTTTATAAGGTCGTCACCCGAATGACTGGCTGGTGGACCCAGATGATCTAAACAAATCCCGCAACAGTCACGCGCGCAGTACGTGGCAAAAAAGGTGGCGCGGGGAATTCTATGAGACTTGCCTAATCCATCCCGATAACCTCGGTCCCGTGCGTTTGGCGCGCTTCCCAAAATTCGAATCCCGCAAAATCCGCAGAGAGCAGAGCGACCTGTCAGACTGAAGACAAACATCCTCTACATCATCATTCGGAATTCTATCGTGAAAATCCACTCGACAAAATCCAAGAATGGACCAAGGCTATTGAGAAAGGAGTCGACATCGTCACCTCAACTCATTGTTCCAGAACAAGATATACTCATAGCACAAAGAATGGGTCAGAAGCGTTTCCAATTCCTTCCTCACTCAAACCCTGATCCATTCGGGGGCTAATGATGAGGCTATGTACTTAGGGTAGGGTCATGGATCTGTCCAACATACCCTCCCCAAGGACATCTCTACAAAGAATCGGAAGCAGTCGAAGAGAAACCATCATCCACTCGACCGTGAAGATGTGCTCACTCGACCACCTTGAAGACACTCGACCACAAGAAGTTGAGAAACCCTCCACTCTACAATGGTCAGGACTTAAACCATAGCTTTATGGGCATTTACAACACTTTACTGCAGGCGTTACCAGTAACGCCCCTCCTTTATGAGCATTGAACCTTGTGTAACGGAGGGGAGTTGGGGTCTTGGCGCACTCTATATAAGCCACCCCCTCCTCTGGGACAAGGGTTCGTACTTTCTGTAATTCACACACATATATTCAGTCGACCGCCTCTTGGCTCCGAGACGTAGGGTTGTTACTTCCTCCGAGAAGGGCCTGAACTCGTAAACTCGTGTGTACAACTCCTCCATAGCTAGGATCTTGCCTTTACATTCCTACCCCCCTATTCTGCTGTCAGTCTTAGAACCACGACACGCGTCCCATCTTCTGTTCAAAAAAGCCAAAAACAAGCGCGTCCTCGACCGAAACATGGTTCCCCCCACCCGTCTGATTCCCCATTCGTACTCCGTGGGCGCCAAAACTACCTCTCCACCAGCCGCGAAACCCCGGCGTCCTCCATCCTCCATCCGCCACCCCATCCCACCCATCAACCGCCGCCCTCCTCCATCACGCCGGAGCCGATACCCCGACGTCGTCGTCCACCACAACCTCAACCGCAACGCCCTCCACGGCTAGTAGTTGAAGCCGAGGCCGAGCTATCCGTACCCGAGCTAGTTCAACCACGCCATCCTGCGCATCACCGTTGCCGCTCCAACTTCACCACCCTCCACCACACCGGAGCTGTTCCTGCTACGCCGTCCTTCGCCACCTCGGATCTGCTTCCGCTCCGCCGACATACGGCCACGGCAACACAGTCAACAATTTGGCCATGGGTTCGTCCAAGCCTGCACCCTCCAGAACATTGGTTTCCCCGGTAAAAAGAAGAAAATCGGCGCGACTTGTGGAGGTGACCACACCGGCAACCGAAGAAGGTACTCCTCTTCCTTTATTCGTGCAAATCTTTACGTCTGTGCTTGCACGGTATTCATCCCATAGAAGACACTAGTTGACCGCTTCTTCTTGATACTAGATGTTCATAGTAACTCGCGATGCACAAGGTTTATCCTCATATACTATTTCACCTTATCTAGAGGTCCGTCTCCCCCCTGAATTTCAATTTCTCGCCACTTGATTCCCAATTAACGAAAGCATTCCCTAGCGTAACAGGCGCTAGTATGCCTATTACACCGAGGAAGCAGCGCCTTGGTGTTTATCTTAGGGGCATGTGCGGCCAAGAGCTACTGGCGCCCGATCTGGTGGTCGGTCGGGATTAAAGAGATGGCCTGGGGCCACTGCCAAGCACGACGGTGGTGTGAGGTCGATGGGAGGGCGGGGCGGCGGAGGCAGGGGTCTGGGCCGGTGGTCGCTGGCGGTTCGAGAAAGATCATCAACAGTGACTGGCGGGAGGTAGACGAAGGCCATCTGCCCGTTCCTTATAGATCAGACGGTTCATTAAAAAAATCGACTGACCTATTTATTTTCAGTCGATTGCGATCTTAGATATGACCACATGTGGTGGTGTGCTGGAGGAGTACCTGCATTTCCTGTGCTCATATATTACAAAATCATACAGGGTAGAATCTAATTTTGTTTGCCATGCAATGTTGTAGAGCTATCATATGTCTCCTGTCATTTATTTTTCACCCAGCTGCTATCTGCTACTTTTACAATGCACTAGTTCTGCACACACTTCACCCTTACTCTCACTGTTGTGTTATTATGCAAGGGTATTTTAGACTCTGCTGCCATGAGAGAAGCCAAAAAGAAAAGAGAGAAGTCGCTCCAGTTTGGTGTGCAGCTAGGTAAGACACGTTTCAACGCTTTAAAGGGTGTAGTGTCAGCAGATGGAGACGGAGAACGTAGCTCTGGAGTTGATGACCTCGCTCGCAATGAACCACCATCCAAGGTGCTTGCTTTAACTTCGCGGTGTCATATGTGGTTGCATGTTCCATATGGTGTCTAGCTTGTATTCGAAAGGCCGAAGTCGGTAAGATAAGGAAAGATATTTTTTTACATGAACCACCATCCCATGAGCACGAGAAGACAAATAGCTAGTCAGGGCACTGGCCGAGCCAGTGACAAGCCCAACAAAGATAGGCATCACCTGGAAGCCAACTAAAAAACCGTGATGGTGGCGAAGCAGCCCACCTCCCACCAGGCTCTCAGGTCCTAGGTGATCATGCTCACCACTCCAGCCAGATGTCTAGCTTGTATTGCTTCCAATTTGGTTAAATTGCATCTGCTTAGCTTACACATTATACCTTTGAATATGACATGCCTTTCTGTTTTTGGTACATACTAGTACATCTGTGTATTAACCATGTTCTTACATCAAACAAATGTTCTTGTGTATCCCTCATTAATCACTTATGACGATGCAGGCAAGCAAGGGAACTACTCCTCATTTAAAGAATGCATTGTCAGCCTCCCGACATGACTCTCAAGAAACAGAAATGCTAGATAAATGCTAGATGAAGATAGTGAACGTCGCTCTGTAGTTTATTACAACATTTTCCCTACACTAGCATCGCAGGTGCTTGCTCTAACTTGGCAGCGTGATATGTGGTTACATGTTGCATATGGTGTCTAGATTGTAATTCTTCCAATCTGGTTAAACTGCATGTGCTAGTCTGCTTATCTTATACATTATACCTGTTAATGTGACATGCCTTCCTGTATTTAGTACACAGTACATCTGTCTATTAAGCATGTCCTTACATAAAACTATTGTTTTTTTGTATCCCGCATCAATCAACATGAAGGGACACCTTTAGTATATGCAGTGCGATATTACTTGCATCTTTCATATGATTTATAGCATGCGCTGCTTCTAATTTGTTGGAATTCCATTTATGATGGGACGCTTTTAACTTGGCAGAGTCATAATGGTTGCATCTTTCATGTGGTGTCTAGCTTGCATTGCTTCTTATTTGCTGGAATGGTTTCTGCTTAGTTTACATAAACAATTGTGAACATGCCATGTCGTCCTGTTTTTCGTACATATTCCATCCTGGTATCATGTGTTTGCCTTACATCAAAGTAGTGATTGTCAGTATCATGCATGAATGAGTTCTGAAGAGAGAATTTTATTGCTTTTCCTTGTCGATTTTACTTGACAATTCAAAATCAATAAAGCGGAAGGAAGTTAGCAAGGCAGCAGATAAAGGTGCTCCTTCCGAACGGAGGGCCTCTACAGTTTCTACTCCTCCACACCCCCAAGATGATTTTGAAGACAACACATGCATAGACACTCAACAAAGCTGTGTTTATGATGAGCACGTCTCCCCTAATGCAGCATCACCGGTGCTCCCTCTAACTTGGCACTGTTATATGTGGTTGCATGTTATGTGTGATGTCTAGCTTGTATTGCTTCTAATTTTGTTGAATTCCATCTGCTTACTTTACACATTATACTTGAATAAGACACGTGTTCCTGTTTCTAGAACATACAATATCTGTCTATCACACCATGTTCTCACATCAAATTACTACTGTTGTGTAACCTGCAACAACCACTTATCATAAGACACGTTTGACTTTGGAGTGTGATATAGGTTACATCTCACATTCTTTTCTAGCTTGTATTACTAATTTGTTGAAATGGCACTTATGACGAGACAATTTTAACTTGGTAGAGTGATATTCGTTGCATCTTTCATATGGTGTCTAGCTTTCATTGCTTCTAATTTGTTGAAATGCCTTCTCCTTAGTTTACACATCATAAGCTGTGAATATGCAATGCTGTGAATATGCAATGGCACTAATGACGAGAGACCTCTAACATGGTAGTCTGATGTTGTTTGCATCTTGCATATGATTTATTTCTTCTACTGCTTCACATTTTTTTAAACGCCAGTTATGATGAGACACTGTTAACTTGGCAGAGCGATATTTGTAGCATCTTTCATATGGTGTCTACTTTCCATTGCATTGCTTCTAATTTGGTGAAATGTCTTCTTCTTAGTTTACACATCATAGTTCTGGTTATCTCTTCCGCCCTATTTTTCATACATATTACATCCTCCTATCATGTGGTTGTCTAACATCCAAGTTCAGTTCGTCTGCATCACGCATCAATTTGTTCTGAAGAACTAAATTGTTATTCGTTTTTCTTGTCGGCTTGACTTAACATGGCACAGAGGAAGAGGAAGAAACACAGAATGGCAGGGAATGAGAAGCGGATGAATCCTGCAGATTCTGCTGGTACTGATGGTGCAGTAGAAGGTCAAAGTCCAGCAGAAAATTCTACAAACACGGCATCCCATGCTACACGAGTTGCAAAAAAAGACAAACAGAAACAAATAGCTGCCACCAAACAAGCAGAGACAACCCTAGTTCTTGCAACACCTACCACAGTACTACCAGCTGCACGACGTACTCGTGCGTCAACTGAGCTAGCAGCACGTTCCCAAGCTCCCTTGCCACCTGACACTACTTCCCAAGCACTCTTGACACAAGACGAGTTGGCAATATCAGATGAACCTTGTGAGCTTCAACAGCAAGAAGGTAGTTGCTGGAGTCAAGTTACAGTTGCATGCTTCTTTATATGTAGTCTCATAGTTTGATGTACACTAACACTTCCTATGTTTGTTGTTGGACTAGCACCTAGGCGCAAGAGGAAACAAACATTAGGGATAATGCTTGATAGGTTAACTAAATATAGAGGAGGAAGAATGGAGATCCGTTTTGAGGCAGGTTTAAAAAGGCCACATGATGCTACAGAGTCAGCCAAGTTAGTACCAGAGGCAGCGGTTGCTGTTAGGTGTCATGTACGTATCCTCCCAACATGGATTCAGTACAGGAATGACAAAGACGAAACCCAGTTCAACATCTTCCTTGACCATTTATCTGTAAGTATGGTTATGTATGGAAACTAGTAATATCGTCTTGCTCTGTCCAATACTTTCTAGGTTGCTGACAATGAGACTCCCATAATTTTCAACAGCTGAGGTTCAAGTTGGATAGCCAAGATGATGCAACCAGACAAGCTTGCACCCATGTTTTCAAGTCTTCTCTGTGACAGTATTGGTATAACTTGAGGAAAACTCACTTTGAAGGCAAGGCTAACAGTGAACTTGCCCAAACATCTCCAGTGGAAAATATATCTGATGAAGACTGGAGAGGCCTTGTTAAACACTGGTCCGATCCCAAGTATCAGGTACATTATATATATGTCATCAGATCACATGTTGAAGTCCTATTTATGCATGTGCCACAAAAATCTATCTTCTTGTAGGTGAACTGTTCAAAGAACAAGGCCAATCGTAGGAAAGTGAAATTCCAACAGACGACAGGATCTCGTAGCTATATTGCACACTGCGAGGCTCTTGTAATTAGCTACCATTTCACTCTTTTCGTTGTACCATATTATCAGATCTATATTGACTTGTTCCAAATGCAGAGGAAAGCCCGCAAGGACCAAAAAGTACCTGAACCAAATGTTGTGGAAATCTTCAAGGACTGTCACACCAGCAAGAAGAAGGGCATGACTACACCAGTCAAAGCCGCTGTTGTAAGTCCTTAATCCTCATGCCTTTTAACTACTACTTACTCTGACTTGTGCCTTGAACTGCATGGTTTGCAGCCAATGTCTATTACTCTTTTCAATTTTATACACAATTGTCTTAGCGTATCATTGCACCTTACAAGGTTTAAAAGAGAGGAGTGATGTTCCTTTGATCTTGACCCGTAATCTAGTTCCGTGCTGGACTTGCCCCACAACGTTACAATTGCCTGTTTGTCTGTTCTCAGTTGTTTTGTGATATGAATGATGTCATACTATGCTTACCGTATTATAAACTTCGTCTCTTTATCCTTAGCCCTCAATACAATGTGAAGAAATAGACAATACATTAGCGATGGTACATGGTCATATGTTTGGAACCTGGTTTTATTATGTACTTTGCAATAAAATACAACTAATATTTTACATGGGTTCACCAGAATAAGTTCTGTATATAGACCAAAGCTATTTTGTTTGGTTTTGCTGCCTCCTTAATATCTTCTGTTCTGGTACTACTAATGTAAAACCTCAACTTTTCAGCAAGCTATGGAAAAAATGGTGGAACCGCACCTTCTGAAGGTGGCGAGGCAACTATAACCGCAATGTCAGCTCTTGCTGCAGTGGGTCAGTACCTGTCCACTAACAGTGCCAAAAGCACGTTCCTGCGTAATACTGGGTTGGTTGTTAAGGCAATATCGTCCAAACTGCCTCATGATCAAGATATGCAAGCTCAAAGCAATGTTGTATCTGCGCTCCAGACACAAGTCCATTCCCTAACAGAGACCCTTTGTGAAACAAGGAGAAACATTGCTCAATGTCGTCAAGATATGCATGGTTTTGAAACCAGACTATCAGACATTTGCTATGTTGTTCAGGAGCCTAGGGGAAATGAAGGCGAGGGTTATGGTGCTCCATCGGACAATACAGCATGAAAACATAACAGTCAGGTCAAATGAACTGAGCTTCTGAACTTCTGGTGGTGCATTTATCTGCTAGACTGTTAAGTTTTATGCCAACCTTCCTTTTGTTATATAGTTGTAATTTGTTTTGGTGCGATACAAAATTTATTCGTAACGTGCAGCCACCGCCTGAAAAAAACAGCAAGCCATTTTTGTATAGTGTAGGGTGTTCCCTGTATTTGAAGTGGTGGCGATCTTTGATGCCGAGTGGATGTAATCTGTGCAATCGCCTTAATAGCCTGGCGTTAGTTTCGGCCTTATTTATTTCCTAGTCTTCTTTTTCCCTGGTTTGCTAGTGGCCGCAACTACCATGGGCCATATACGGGCCGTAGGATCCATGGGTCTCCTATGGGCCGTCGATAATGGGCCTGTCATCGGTGGGCCTCGGGCCATCAGATAAATGAGTCTACATGGGCCATAATCGGGCGTAATTGGTATCGGCCCAGCACGGTAACATGTCGTTAACAGGCCGTACGACAGCAAATGCTTAATTCTGTACAGGCATAATAGATCATTAATGGGCCAGAATATAGGACGGGCTGGAAACGGCGCAACTGGTTAACAGGCCAGAAATGGGCCAACTCTTGCCATCGGACGAATTTGGCCCATTAGCGTAACAGGCCAGTAACGGGTCGACTCTTGCCATGGGCCGAATTTGGCCCATTAGTGGAACATGCCAGTAACGGGCCGAATCTTGCCATGGGCCGAATTTGGCCCCTTCGGGGAATAGGCCAGTAACGGGATGGAAGTAACCGAGGGCCGAAAAAGGAGCCCAAGAACGTATGGGCCGTCAATAGGCCGAAAGCTAACACGGGTTGGAAACGGCCCATGCAAATCACGGGCCGTTAACGGGTATAAAGAAAATTACTGTTCATTATGGGCTAGAGTCACCGTGGGCCTGTAATGGGACGAAAGATACGAAGGCCTCATACAGGCTGAAAGACGTCATGAGCCATACATGGGCCGAAAGTGAAATGGGCTGGTATTATATTCGACGGCCCACATGACGTTGTTGGGCTGATTTCCTTTAGGGCCTAACAGGCCGTGAGTTAACGGGCTGTAAAATGGGCTATTTGCGAAGAGACCGTTAACAGGCTTTTCATGGGCCAGCCTGTTAACTTTTGACCAAGTCAAACGGGTCGGCTTTGTAAGCTAAATGGGGCACTGTTGGGCCATGCCACGTGTCGACATATCATAGGCGCCTATCTGACCCACTTACGAGCTGACACGTGTTTCGTCCGGCCAATAAGAATTTTACACGTGGAAATTTCCCATTGCTCGGGGCTGTTAACGGGTTATCGGATCCAAAACCCGATCCGATAATTTAACAACGTTCCGTTACGGTGGATGCCACATGTCGGTCACCCTTGATGAAAGCACTTCTGTGATGCGCGATTTATCGTCATGGAAGTGGACACTTCCGTGATGATAATTTTGGTAATGTCATGGAACACTTCTATGACAACACAAGTATGACTATCTTGATTCTGTCATAAATCTGTCATGGATGTACACGCATGACAAAAAACGAGACCTACTGTGACAAACGCGTATCATCATGGAAGTGTATTTTTTGTAGTGCTAGCTGGTGGAGGAGCGAACGGTGGAGGATGGATGAACATGAGCTCGTGGATGCATAGTCGCAGGTAGAGGTTGGAGGAGGTCGACGGTGGATGAACAGTTGCCCCTGGAGGCAGTCGACGGTGGAGACAAACATTATCCCGTGGAGTCCCGTTTTGCGGTACGCCACACCCCACCCAATGAAAAAGACCCCCGTTTCGACCGTAGTGCTCCAACACAAGTCTGTTTCCTCCATTTTGCGGTACGCCACACCCCTCTCGATCAACAGGGCCCTGTTTCCACCGTAGGAGGTCTGTTTCCTCCGTTTTGCGGTACACCAGACCCCTCTCGATGAACAGGCTCCCGTTTTGACCGTGGCTGGTCGAACACAAGGCTGTTTTCTCCGTTCTACGATACGCTAGGCCTCGTTTCCATCGGTTGTTCCGTCCAAGCCGTTTGGCTCCTGATGAAAACAAAGATGCATTCCGTTCCGACCCAGCTGATTGCCTCCCCATGATCATGACGACGGCTTCTCCATTCCAGCCCAGCCATGTACATGAACCCTGGCCGTACGTATGCGCGAGTAGGCGTTCGAGACCCCGCCCGTATGTATGTATGTGGCCATATTTATTTCTTATACCCTGACCGCTATACGTACGTGTACATGCTACGTGCGCGCCTCTACTACAACACGTGCCGTTCCTTACACGGCCACAGTTCATCGCTGCAGCCTGCAGACAGACCGATCATATGTATGTACACGTTCGCGACCAGAATGACAACGCTACGTACGCTTCGACCAGGTGGGTCCCGACTATCAGCACTTCCTTGTGTGCGAAGATGTAGCTGGTGGGTCCCAGTAGTCAGGGGGAAAAGCTTTTTTCACGAAATAAGGTGGCCCGTCGGGTGGGTCCCTGCTGTCAGGTGGAGCAATAATTACTTTGCGCGTAATAAGGAGGATAAATGCGGCCATGGACCCAGCTGTCAGCCTCTCCATGTACAGTACTCTTCCGACAGAAGTTGTTCATTGACCACATTGACCATGCCGCGCCGAGAGCACCAGGGCGGTGGACGACGACGAGGCCTAGGAAGGGGACGACGCGGAGCCGGGGAAGACGCGGCAGTGGATGCCCACGTGGTGGGGAGTACAGTGACTGCTTCGGCTGCGGTGTGAGGCTGCCATCGCGGGATAATAACACGAGGTGTGGGTATGTATAGAGGGATGGCATGGCCAGCGGTGGCAGCACAGCCGGACACGGGAGGCAGGATCAGGAGGCACGGCTGACGCTTGTTTGGACGGCTGTAGCAAGAAGACCAGAGGTTGAAGAAGCACTACGGCCGTTGGATGGACATCGTACGGTCACTGGAGCTAGAATCGTTCATATTAACTAAGTTGACAAAGCCCTCTGTCCCCGTCATCTTAGTAGGCCCACAAGTCAGCCTCCCACTAGTGTGGGTCCCAGCTAGCAGGGGGAGTATTCATATTTTTGTGCGTAATGACGAGGCATTTCCTTGCGTGCGAAGATATAGCTGGTGGGTCCGACCTGTCAGCGGGGGAAACGTTTTTTCGCAAAATATAGAGGCTCTTCTGGTGTGTCCTGACTGTCAGGTGGAATAATCATTATTTTGCCCGTAATAAGGAGGAATTTCCTTGTGTGGGCCCCTACTGTCAGCCTCTTTCGATGGTTGTTGTATGTTGACCATGTTGACCTCACCGCGCCGAGAGCACAACCGCGATGGATGAGGGTGAGGCCCAGGAAGGGAACGCCCCAGAGTCGGTGAAGCCACCGCAGCGGATGGCCATGCTAAGGGGAGTACGAGCACTGACTGGTTGGCTGCGGGGTGAGGCTGATGTCACCGGAAAATAACAGGATGTGCGGGTGCGTAGAGGGATGGCCTGGCGGCAGCACAACCAGCCACGGGGGGAAGGAGCAGGCAGTCCCGCCAGCGCTGGTTTGGGTGGCTGGAGCAGGAAGATCGGAGAATGAAGAAGCACCGCGGCCATTGGATGGACATCCAACAGTCACTGCTTTGTCTTAACTAAGTTGACAAAGCCTTGCGCACGCGTCAAAAAAATTAGGATAGCGTCATTGTCAACCTAGTAGGCCCAGAAGTTAGCCTCCAAATATGCCGAAAACAACATACATCCCATTTGCCATTATTTCCAATAATTTACAGCCCATTTGCTACTTATTAAGGATATTTGAAGCCCATATTCTTTTTATTAGCATTACAGACCATATATTCTGGGCACTGCTAAAAAATTCAACGAAATTTTGCATATTTCGGTGGGGTCCGAACTCTTTTAATCACGAAAATTCAAGTCACGTTAAAAATAATTTTCTAAGAATTATATCAAAATAAAATTCAAAAAACAATTCTCCGCAAAAAAATGAATGAAATTTAAAATCTTAACTAGCAAGATGCCCGTGCATTGCACGAAACATGAAGATGCATTTGTATGAGTAGTTTATCTTGTGGGAGAAAAGACGATATTTTAATATAATTGCCAGTTGGCTTTGGTTTTGGTTTTTATAAGAGTAGAGAGTAGAGAAATACAGAAAAAAATGATATTTTAATGTAATTGTAGGTTGGTTTTGGTTTAAAACTTTACAACCCATTTCTTACAACTTATAAACCATTTTCTGGGAAAGCCCACTTCTTACTACTTACATCTCTCCTCGTCTTGAAAGATTTGCAGCCCAGCAGGGCTGAGAAAAGCAAGTATGCCTCGATTTTGGTATTCTCCAAAAAGAACAGGGCTAGCCATTTTCAGAAAGAAAAAAGATATCAACTGGGCTCGTCATGTGCTTAAATAAAAGCGTAAGCGTGGGCTAGATGGGCCACAGCCCCCGCACACCGCGCAATTGAGCTCCTGGGTCCCTGGTGTTATCCACTCGATGTGTAATTTTCTCGTTTATTGACTACATTAACAATGGCGTGGGACCTAGTTCTCAAACAATTAGGAGGAAGTATTTTTTTGGCGTGGAATAACAAGGCACCTGCTTGCGTAATGCAATGACCCTAGTGCGTCCCTACTGTCAGCCTGTCCATGTACAGTGTCGGCGTTCTGGGAACGGGGGTCCCCAGACTTGACTGCCTGCGGCCTGCGGCGTGGCTCAAGTGGGGGCCTAGCGCGGCCCATCTTCATCAACTCAAGCTGAAGACCCTCGCGAGGGGCCAAGCCTCGCGGGGCAGACGACAGGAAGCTTCTTCAAGAGCGGCCTCATCAGGCAGGCTCGCGAGGAGGCGGAGAGATCAATGCAAGGGTACCTCGCGAGGATCCCATGACGCAAGCCATGACGATCAAGGCCAGGCGGGCGCTAGGCGGGCACCGGCCTGCGCAGGGTCCTTGTTTCCCCTTTGGTGCAAAGGGGGCAAGCACAGGCCAAGGCATCAGGCAAAGGTTGCCATTCCGGTGCAACGAGACCAAGACCAGCAGAGCGGCAGGATGGAGGTCACCGTGGAGCCCAAGACGGCATCATCAGCAGTGCTTTTGGCAGCCGAAGACCACCTTTGGTCAGGATAACTTGTACTAGATGTTCCCCTTCAAAATGGCCAAATGTTGGCGCCCTTCCCGCTCATTATTTGGGGAGAGGCCCAGGGCCTCTATAAATTGAGCTAGCCACCACAGAGTAGGGGGACGGCTGGAAATCTGGTATAACCCTAGCAGAGAGAGAGAGAGGCGACTGAACTCACCCTAGCAGTTGATCGCACCAGCTCAAGAACACCTCTCGCGAGGCTGTTCTTCCTTTGTACTGGTCCATCATCAGCCCCAGAGGCAATCCACCACGCCACACACTGGAGTAGGGTATTACACCACAACGGTGGCCCGAACCAGTATAAACCTCGTGTCTCTTGTGTTGTTCATCATTTTCATCTTAGTTCATACGAGAGGATCGGACGTAGATCGGTAGGGGAGAGATCTCCGCGCGCACCCCAGTGTTCGAACCTCAAGGGTCTACCGGAACCCGAAATCCGACATTTGGCGCGCCAGGCAGGGGTGCGCCGGAATCTTTCTTCCGCTGTTCGCGTGTGATCTTCCGTCGTGTCCATGGCTGACGCATGTCAGGCTCGCGTCGAGCGTCGGGCTGCTCGCGCCACTCGCGTCGCCCAGACGGCGCCCGTCGGCGGCCACCCTCGTCGTTCCCCGTCGCCCGCCGCCAACGCCGCCACCGGCCTGGCGGGGAACGAGCAGCAGGCCTCGTCTTAGCATCCTTCGGTGCGGCGGGATGGCCGCACTGCCACCCCGTCGCTGACTCCAGCTGGCTTGTCGTCCCACGCCTGTCGCGCACCCATGGATGCGCATGCCTCACTGCTCTTGGCGCGGGAGCTCCTGCACTATCGCCCCGTCGATGACCTCTACGAGGACTGGCTCGCCCGCATCACCGAGCTCGTCAGTGCCGTAGGGGGCTCCCCCCTGCAGTCCCTCTCGCTGCCTCGCCCTCCGCCCCGCACAGGGAGCGAGGATCAGGAGGCGCCTCCACCGCCTTGTCCCCAAGAAGGTGCCTTGGCTCAAAGGCGCGCAGCCCCAGAGCGAGACCCTCCACGTCCGGTGCCTGCGCAACAAGAAGGGAGCTGCCAAGAGATCCCACGTCCCTGGGAAGGTTCTCGCGCGCTCTGAGCACCGGCGCGCCGGGATCGCGCCCCAGCGCCTCCACGACAAGACCCTGCGCTTCTCATAGTGGCGGCGCATGGTGACCCGCAAGAACGAGTCCAGCACCAGCAGAGGGCGCCGGTGGCCACGTCGGGCTGCCTCGACGTCACCCCTGAGCTGCGCGGCGTCACATGGCCAGGCAGGTTCAAGCCTGACATCCCTCCCCGCTATGATGGCATAGCGTACCCCGTGGAGTTCCTACAACTCTATGAGCTAGGCATCGTAGTCGCCAACGGAGACAAGAAGGTCATGGCGAATTGGTTCCCCATGGCGCTCAAGGACGGCGCCCGCACCTGGCTCCTGAACCTGGCTCCCGGCACGATCTCCTCCTGGAGCGAGATGCGCACCCGCTTCATCGCCAACTTCCAGGGCACTCGCGACCGGCCCCCGGCCATGAGCAACCTGCGCCGCATCAAGCAACAGCCAGGAGAAACCCTGCAGAAGTACATCCAGTGCAACAACTATCGCACCGAGCTCATCGACTTCGATGTCGCTCACATCTGCCTGCCGTACAACGCCATCCTCGGGTACCCAGCCCTAGCCAAGTTTATGGCAGTGACTCACCATGGTTACAATGTCCTCAAGATGCCAGGAAGCGGTGGAGTCATCACCGTACCCAGTGAAGAAAGGGACGCAGTGTGCTCGCTCGAGCGCGCGTTCCAAGCCGCAGTGATCGAAGACCCAGATCACAGGAGCGGGAGGCCTCCCGAGGCGACCCTCAAGAAGAAGAAGGCCTCACCTGGCCCGAGCCACAAGGAGGCAGGCACCTCCGGAGGTATTGCGTCAGGATTCGCGCCTGATCAGGGAGCGCCACCCTCTCGCGCATAGGAAGGCGCGCCCGGCCTTGCCAAGGTCGCGGGGGAGGCGCTCGGGCACCACTTGGAGGGGTGCTTTCAAGCACGCTTCCCTCAGGAAGGTACAAGTCAAAGGAGACCAAACCCTCCGGAGTTCATCGCAAGGAACACCCATGAGCCACAAGAGTCCAGAGTCATGCACGGCAGCCGCCACTTACCTTCCATGGCCCCGCATCCTGGCGAGGATGGAGGACTACGCGTCTGCGTCGATGTACCAGGGCTCAACCGAACTGCGTCCCAAGAGCGCCTATGGCCTTCGGCCGTAGGGCGCTGCGACGGACCACCTCACAGCTACGTTCGCATGCCCTTCGGCCTGCCGAGCACGATCTCCGCACATCAGCGCCTGTTGAGGAGCATTCTGGAGGCTCAGGAGGTCAGGCATCGCGCGGTCCTGGTGGAGGTGGCAATGATCCCCGAAGACCTGCACGTGCCACCGGAGCCTCCCGAGGCCCCTGGGCCTTGGGGCTCATGAGGGCCGATGTATTCACCGTGCATCGCTCACTTCCTCAGCATCACTTCATCTTCAACAGCACCAGGTGACATCTTTCAGAGTTCTACCTTCAGCTGGGAGCGCCCACAGAGTTGCACCATTCCCAGGCCGCGCGAGTCCGTCCCCGCGGCATGTATCCATTTTGGTTATGCTCTTTATTTACCTTGTTGGGGGCGCCCCTCAGGCTACATCATCCCCATGCCGCTCGGGCCCGACCCAGGGGCGGTTGCTTTTACCTACACCTAATTGAAATTGGATTTCCTATGTGCTTAACATACCTCACCTAATCACCTGCTCGATCGACGCCTATCTGAAGAGCCGCTCGCTCTGGCACGGCGCGTGCGCATGGGTCCGTCCCTGCAACGTTGATAAACCTGCGTGGTCGAGCTCTGGCCGCAGCAGCCCCGCACGGCGCCACCTCACCAGGCCCTCAGTGCCCTGACCGCTCCCTCGGAGTGACCATAGGTTGGCCGGCGACCGTAACGACAGGCCTTGTTTCTCCTCATGATTGGTGTGCATGACCTACTGCAGGAGCAACATTGGGGGCATCATGAGCTCTCTCTCCCACTCTTCGGCACGGACCGCTTGCACATTAAAGGGGGGTTACCTGAGCATCACGACTCATGGGCTCCTACTGGCTCTCCAGCCCTCACCCCCTGGCCTTGACCCACGGCATCGCGACCTGTCATACCAGCGGCGGCTGAGCTCGCTCGAGGGCTGGGACCTAAGGACGTAGAGTGTTAAGGAAAGTGTGGGGGAGTGGGAAGAAGCTCGTGGGGGCCTCACCCAGCAGTACGTCGGCCACCGCCTCTCGGGCCGGGCGCCTCTCCGAGGAACTACGTCAGACGCACAAGATAAGTCGCACCCTCGCAAGAGCTAGACCAACGCAATGCTAAATCCCCGCCCTGTGCAACTCTGTCACAGTGACGCTACCTTCCTTTCTCGCCCAGCAAGGATTGCTTGAGCGCTAAAGGGGACCTCTCGAGCATCGCGACTCAGGGGCTCTTACCGGACCTCGGGCCACTCACCTCCTGGCCTTAACCACGGCATCGCAACCTGGCATACCAGCGACGGCTGAAGCTTGCCTGGGGACTAGGACCTGTCAGCGTAGATCGCCAAGTCCTCGTGAGGATGGAAAGGGGGAGCTTAGCCGGGACAGAACAGACACCTCACGCCAATTCATATTAAGGATATAGTATTTACAAAAGGCACAGCAGATGCCTTACATGCCCCGCGGGGTGTTGCTTTAATTCCTCGCAGGAAACAAAGGGTGCTAACCCTAAGGGACGCTACTTGCTAGCACCTACCCAAGCGACGCCATCATCAACAGTGGGCTGCCCGGTGAACGCACCAATCCCATCCAGATCAGCGGCGTCGGCGGATCGATGCAGGTGCCCCACTCCGAGCGTGGCGCGGGCTCGGAGGCTCGTAGCTGTCATCGCTCATCTTCGGGGTCGCGAGGAGTTCGGGGGAGCCGCTGAAGCCCTTAGTCCCTCCGTTGCTGCCTAAGGAGCTGTAGGAGGACCAACGGGTGGGACTGGTCCTCGCCAGTTCGTCACCCTTGTCGCTTCCCATAGGGCAGCATTCCAGCCGGCGTCCTTCTGCATCAAAGACCTTAAAGAACATCAAGGAGGTGCCGTCGTATTCAAGATGGATCACCAAGGCGCCGTCCGCGCGACAGACCCGGGCAATCTCACCCCAGCCCCGGGTCATGAAGACCTTGCCCGGAGCGATGACCGCGACCTCCACTTCGGTTGCAGGGGTGCCACAGTCGGCGTGCTGCAGCCAGAGCTCCAAGGCCCCGCTCGGCGGCATCTTGAAGGCGAAGGAGGGAGGAAGGCGGATCCACGAAGTTGGAGGCACGGCGGCGTGGAGCACAAGCACGCGAGAGGAGCGCTCTGCGTGGACTCCAGGGGGACGACGCGCACCACTGTGACTCGCCGGCGTCGGCGGCGACGCTGTCGGTGTTGCTCGGCGCCCTCCGCCCTGGGGCCTACGACGCGGATGTACAAGGGCAGCGGAAAACCAGGCGGCGGTCGCTCGTACCACTGCCTCGACACCTCCTGCCAGGCGCCTTCGTCCTGGTAATAGAGGATTGGCCGCTTCTTTGGCGGGAGGGGGTCAGGACCCTCTCTGGGGGCCTTTCCCTTCTCCTCGGCTGAAAACTGGCGGATCGGTGCCATTGGCGCAAGAGGAAGCAAGGATGAGGAAGAAGAAGAGAAGGAGTAACGGAAGGGGGTGAACTGGCGGAGCTCACGCAGCCCCATACTTGTAGCCGGGGAAGGCCAACCGCCGAGTACCACGACCTCAGGTAATCATGACCCATATCTCTACATGTAGGGACTTGTCGAGTTGTGCAGTTGCCGAGGCATCATGGGGAAGCGCAGACGCCCACGCCCAATCAACCGCCACGCGGCACCCAAGGCCGCAGGCTGTTAGGGCCCACGACGCTTCGTGCTTGCCACATCGCTTTTCTGCTAAGCCAAGCCCGCACGCACCTTGGGCCCGGGGGCTACTGTCGGCGTTCTGGGAACGGGGGTCCCCAGACTTGCCTGCCTGCGGCCTGCGGCGTGGCTCAAGTGGGGGCCCAGCGCGGCCCATCTTCATCAACTCAAGCTGAAGACCCTCGCGAGGGGCCAAGCCTCGCGGGGCGGATGACAGGAAGCTTCTTTAAGAGCGACCTCATCAGGCAGGCTCGCGAGGAGGCGGAGAGATCTATGCAAGGGTACCTCGCGAGGATCCCATGATGCAAGCCATTACAATCAAGGCCAGGTGGGCGCCAGGCGAGCGCCGGCCTGCGCAGGGTCCTTGTTTCCTCTTTGGTGCAAATCGGGCAAGCACAGGCCAAGGCATCAGGCAAAGGTTGCTATTCTGGTGCAACGAGACCAAGACCAGCAGAGCGGCAGGATGGGGGTCACCGTGGAGCCCAAGACGGCTTCATCACCAGTGCTTTTGGCAGCCGAAGACCACCTTTGGTTAGGATAACTTGTACTAGATGTTCCCCTTCAAAATGGCCAATTGTTGGCGCCCTTCCCGCTCATTATTTGGGGAGAGGCCCAGGGCCTCTATAAATAGAGCTAGCCACCACAGAGTAGGGGGACGGCTGGAAATCTGGTATAACCCTAGCAGAGAGAGAGAGAGGCGACTAAACTCACCCTAGCAGTTCATTGCACCAGCTCAAGAACACCTCTCGCGAGGCTGTTCTTCCTTTGTACTGCTCCATCATCAGCCCAAGAGGCAATCCACCACGCCACACACTGGATTAGGGTATTACACCACAACAGTGGCCAAACCAGTATAAACCTCGTGTCTCTTGTGTTGTTCATCATTTTCATCTTAGTTTGTACAAGAGGATCGGACGTAGATTGGTAGGGGAGAGGTCTCCGCGCGCACCCTAGTGTTCGAACCTCAAGGGTCTGCCGGAACCCGAAATCCGACATACAGTCATCTCCTGATTCCTCTTGGTTGTTGACCATGTTGACAACTCCAGACGGTGGCGGGAACAGCGGGTGAACCAAGGCGGAGAATGACGGCGAGGCCTCAGAAGGGAACGAACATCAGCCGTGGAAGATGCGGCAGTGTAGTGGCAGGTGGAGGCGAGTACGAGGGCAACAACACACAACTCAAGCTTACAAGCGGTACTAAAGCCCAAGGATTAATTGTTCCTCAATTTTTTTTTACAAAACCTAGATGGAACATGGCAGTAACATCTAACCCAACCACTCTTTTTCGCAGTCACAAACAAATGAATCAGTCTCATCCATAAAATCGACATCCTGTGCAAAAATATTATTTCAGGATGACTACAACTTGTTGTAAATAGAGGCCTAGCATGTTCAGAAGCCCATTTGTCCACCTGAAAATTCTTTTTTTGCTGTTCAACATGTCCTTCCGTGAAAAATCTCTTTCTGTAAAACTTAAGCCTCATGGACAATAGTAACCTCGCATTCAACATGATGAATGTGACAAAGCTTCTGTTTGCCTGGTTGGATGGATATCCTTCCATCGTTATTGTCCTGAAACGAATGTCATGAGAGCTGAGAAAATCCTTGTGCTTATTACGCCACCGATTGGTTATACATTTTCCTCCATGTGGTCACAGTACCTAAGTACACATGAAGATTGAAAACAGTTAAGGTCTGAAAAAAGAGTATGTCGAAAGAGCGACAGCTGAACGGTTAATTCTAGTACAATATATACGGTCTTTCAATGTGCATGAAATCATCACCTTTATATATAAATTCTCTAGAGACCGAAAGCATCGCAGCAAGCCAATAATTATGTTCAGATCATAACTATATATTTTGATATATAAGATCTTGACAGAATCCAGCAGCATTGATAGGCTATTCATGGATGAACTCTTCATTGATCATATAACATAATATTAGTACCCAAAGTGTACTCCAAGATGATATAAAACGTATGCGCACAAATGAAAAATGCAGCTTATGATTACAAATGTGTAGATGATAACATACGGTACCTGAAAAAGTGAGGAGCCAAACACCAACTTGTTGTGATCATCAAACAGAGCACTAATTAGACACAAGGTCTCTAGTTTAGGTGCAGAGAAGACAATTATTTGTGAAGGTCTATAACAATTATCAAGGAGTAACCTTTGAAGTGAAGGGGCATCTTCGATGACGAGTTGCAGTCCTTCAAAACAAAGTCCAATGCTTTTAAGGTGAGGCGACTTTATTTGGAGACAACTGATAGGGATTTCTCTTCCCAAAACAATCAGCAAGCGCACCAGGGCAGGGCAACTGGAGTGGATGATGATGTGAAGTGAGGCCTCCGACAGACAAACCGCCACAAGCAAAAGTTTATTTAGCAGTGGGAGTCAAAGCCTTCATACTAGATCGTCTGGTAGATGGCACCGGGAGATGGTGGCGGTGTGGAGAGAGGAGGAAAACCATGAGATGGACAACGATGGTGTGGGCACGAATTCTTGGTGTGTTCATGGTATGGAACTTTCATGGTAATGGTAGAACTCAAACTACTAGAGTTTTCGAATTCAGGGGATGTCAGCCAAGAGTCCACAGTGCCGGGTATGGACAGTAGGGAGCGTGTAGGGATGCCGCGGCATTGAACGGGGCCCTACAGGTGAGAGGAGATGATGGCTCTGAGGAGATCAAATTCAGGAAGGACATATATCTGACGACAGTCAAGATTGAGGGGCGTGGTGCGCCACAGAGGGCGCCACTGAGTTGAGAGGACTTCTGTGCGGCAGCAATTGTTGGTGGAGAGAAGCGAGATGATCTCCTCAAGGATGATGTCCGGGAGATCGCTGATGCGGTCCACCGGAGATTCTACCGGTTCCTCAGATCCAGGTGGGGGGGGGGCGCTCGCCGCTTCTCCCCGCGCTGCCGGGCTTGGCATCTACAACCGGCGCCGCCGCCAGCAGGAGCCTCATCTTCTTGGTGTTGGGTTCAGCCGAATCTATTTTCCTTGTGGGTGTCGCGCTGAGCTCACGGGTTTGAGCAGAGTAGCTAGAGACGCGCCTAGTGGTAGTGCGCGTGGGGTAGAAGGAGGGCTGGGGTTTTCTATAGGAGTGGAAGAAGAGGAGCAGGCGTTTTCTGTACGAGTGTGGAAGAAGGTGAGCGGGGGTTTGCTGGACGAGTGAGGAAGATGGGGAGCAGGGGGAATTGGGGGGGCGACGGAGGCGGGAGAGTTCAGCGAGTTGTAGTATAAGTGGAAGCAAGGAGGGAGGACGGTTTTTCTAGGATCGTCCCCTCTTCAAGAAATATGGGCTTCTCCTTGCAAAAAACAAAAACAAATGTCCTTTAAGATGGATAGGCTTTTGTATCGACCCAGTCAGCTGCCCGTGTTTCGTACTGGAGGACCTTAAGACTAGAGGCAGCCCAAGATAGTCTCCAGCTTATTGCCCATTAGAAAGAAAAAAAGAGACGCCTCCAGCTCATGGCTACTCATCGGTAACCTTTTGCAGCTTGGCATCCACCAAATTGGAGGATGCGGTACTAGATGCAGACACTCACACTGGTCGCGTAGCGTGGCAAAGTGAGGTGTCAAATAACAGGCCTACAATATATTTACTAGATTGTGAAGGTTCACAGGCTAGTCAACATTCACAGTAAACTATGCTTCAGAAGATACTAACATTCAAAAGTTCAGCATATTTATGCATCTCAATGATTCACCATACTATAACCAATACAAAGCTATGAGAATGTGTGGAAATAAAGAAAATCAGTCGATGCTTCTCTCTGACCAAAGGGCGTCTCTGCACATGCATTAATTTCCTCGGCATGGTTGTTTCTTCTCAATGTTGCAAGCACTTTGAGCAGGTTGGCAACTCCACGGCTAGCTAGCTGCCTCATCTTGCAATTGATGGTGACACATTTGTAGCAAACACATGAGGGAATAGAGATGACTCAACATGAGTCCATATTGTGCAGTTCCCCTAAAATCATCTTCATTGTCCTGAATCTGAAAATATAGGAAAACAATAGCTATACTTAAACGGTGTAGCAAAGCAGTAGCACATATCAATAGCTCGACATGACAAAACACGATCATCTGGACAAAGGGGATACTTACCTGCCTGAGGAAGATTATATATAATTTCATAAGTCATTGGTTGATTTCCACCTTTGGCTGCACTGCTTGTTTGGTACTCCACACATGACAGGATCATTCTGCACTGCAATTAGCAAGTCAACATACGAATAGGCTTATTTCATCTTGCGGTGGTCATTGTACCTAGTTACAAATGTAGCACCATGAGGTTAGCTGACAGCAGGTAGATGCAGCCATATAAATTTTGTGCAGTGCTACCAAAATTGAGGTTTGTATCCCTTCCCGTTATGAGAATTCTTCTTGAAGTTGGTAGAATGTTACGGCTTGTTCTTTGCATCAAACTTGCCTTTCTCCTGAGATTTGTTCTTGTTAATTTGGGGCTGGTTGGGCTGGAAGTTCTTCTCGTGTACCATGTGGGCACTAGAAGCTCCCTCAGCGACCCGAGAACGTGTGTCTTTTGCTCTCGCCTTCTCTTTAAATTCAAGAATGCTAATGAGATCCGAAACAGAAAACACATGTCTCTTGTTTTTCAGAGAAGTTGCAAAATCGTTCCACGAAGGTGGAAGCTTGGCAATGATGGTCGCAACAACAAATTTGTCCAGCAAGACACACTGAAAGTACTGAAGTTCCTTAGAGAGTGACTTTATCTCATGAGTCTGCTGAACAACAGAGTGCTCATCAGTCATCTTATAGTCACAGTATTGCTCCATGACGTACAACTCGTTGCGAGCGCCCGAGGCCCCAAACGTGGCCTCGAGCACAGCCCACATGTATTTTCAGCTGTCAAACGACATATATGAATCCACAATGGAATCGTCAAGAACACTCAGCAGGGCGGCTTTGAATAGGGTATCCATGTTCTCAAAAGCTTCCTGCTGTGTAGGATTAAGATCGCCCTCAGGCTTACCCTTAGTGGCGTCATAGCAGTACATGATCTGAAACCAATATACTGCTCTTGTGCGCCACCTTTTATATTGCACCCCTTAAAAGTAGGCAGCTTCAAAAGTGCAACAAAACCACTCAGAGTAAATTGCCTATAATCAGGTTTTTGGATTGGATTGTTGAATATATGAGCAATATACTATGAGATTTAATCCGAATCAACAGTAAATAGATAATGACAATAATTGCAAAGATCAAAGTAATGATGCGGACTAAACCAGGAGGACATAATCACATATTGTACAGTGGGAGAAGATCCGATGTGGTTGATGTTGTCACTCATGTCGTTGATGAAGAGGTTATCGAGGTCGGGGAAGAAGGCTGTCGTCGAGGAAATCGTCGCTAGCAGCAGTCACAGGAGTGTGCTCCACAAAAACCTGATTGCCCCTCTCCTGTACAAGATCACGAAAGGCGGGGTTCAGAGGACTGTTGTCCCTTCTCACGGTGCATGCCGGAAGGAGGGCTAGAGAAGAATTGCGTGGCGGCGCTAAGATCTGGAACAGTGCGAAATCATATGATACAGCGGTGGCTAGGGAAGATCTTGTCAGGTAGGTCATGCGAGTTAAGACCAAGTATAATAGTAGGACTTTGGCCCAAACCCCACATCCAAGTCAGTAATAGCCTCACTATCCAAAAGAATCAGAAACGGCTGAGTAATTAAGGCGTCCCTTAATTCTTAATTAATGACTTAATAAATTTTCCGACCAACAAAAATATAGACCACGTGGATAGATTTTGTCCTTGGACAGGCTCATTCCCGAAGAGCGCACGTGTGGGTTTCCTATTATCATGCTCATGCAAATGCTAGAATAGATCACATTATAAACTGGTGCAACTCACACTCACCTAGCAGTATGGGACTAAACTTTAGTCCCACTGACACAACACTTAGAGCATGGTTAATAGTATAGCCAACATCCAACTATATGAAGTTGACACATCATCTAGAACCAACCTAATAGCCTGCTAGTACAATAGTTAGTCCATTTAGTATAATACTATATCATTAATAATGGCCCCACCTTTTGTCTCACAGAGTATGTTGGAGCTCCTGCTACAACCGGCTAGAAGTTTACAACCTGCTTCTCTTCTCTCTCCTCTTGTCTCTCCTTCAACTAAGCACAAATACTATATTTAAATCCTTATGTCATCTAATTATAGTACTTGATCTAAAGTTACTCTCCACTGTGTAGTCTGAAATGCCGGGCATGCAGCAGGCGGTTCCCTCGGTCAGCGCACTACTTCAACGGTGGAAGAAGTGAGAGGTCACGTCGCCCTGACTTTGCCATCAATGTGGAGCGGCAGGCTCGGCTGGCGCCGGGTGGGAAGCGCGCACGAGAGGGGGTAGGGGTTTTTGTTGGGCCAAGAAGGTGAGAAGCCAACTTGGGATCGGTCCGGACGGGGAAATGTCATGTGCTCCCATACTCACTACTCCCTCTGTTCATAAAGATAAATCTTTTTAGATATTGCAATAAGAGACTACATAGGGAGCAAAATGAGTGAACCTACACTCTAAACTATGTCTATATACATCCGTATGTAGTCCATAGTGAAATCTCTAGAAAGACTTATATTTAGGAATGGAGGGAGTAGTAGTTTCATGCATATGACACTAGTCTATGTTACTACTCCCTCCTTTCTGAATTATAGGGCTTATCTCAAAATCCTAGTTTTTTCATTTTATAAGGATCAATTTGGTTGTTCCCATCACATGTTTAGATTTCAAGGTGCGTTAAATAATTGCATGCAAGTATTAAGAGAAAATTTACCAACGCATGTACTTTATGCATGCATGCATTGCAATTAATACAATGGTAAACATAAATTTTTGAGGAAGTTTTGGGTCTATAGCTAATTAAATGAAGCAAGCTTAGCAACAACAAACTAAGAACCTAGTACTATGCATTGGAGACTTGAGTTGCTAAGCCATTTAATGCACTTAGCACCTCATCTAAGCACATTTGCATTGGAAGAGGTCTTAATTCCATACCGTATCATAATATGATTCTCAACTCTCTCTTTCTTCATTTAATTCTGTGCCACCTCATCAAATTTGCCTACTACTAGTTGGCAAGCATGATACTACTTATAATACACCCATTACAACCAACTTGGTAGAATTAACATACCAAATCTAAATGGTTACTGCCCGATCTCTTTGTCCTCCTCCAAGATTCGGCAGAAGAAGAATCATGCAAGACACCGGTTGTATTCGCCAATGTCGCCTCGGCGGTGGCCTTCATGGGATACAATCGGCGGCGGCCTCCCGTGTTCTACTTCTCCTCAATGATGGCGGCGGGCAGGGACGTGCTGCCCATCACCTCGTCGACATCCGCATAGCCACATCACCTCGTCGACATCTGCGGTGACTTCTTTCTCTACCTACATGTCACGGCTTCGAGCGCATCAATGGCGGATGGCGTAGTCACAGACACTAGAGCCAATGTACGACCTGGCGGCATCGAGAGCAGCGACAATGCTCGTGCCGCCGTGCTCCCCAACAAGTTGGCATGGAGGAAGTCGGCACTCTTCCTCGAGCTGTATTGGAGAGGAGAGCTGCGGAACCACGCGCAGGCTTAGTGCGGCAACTGCCTCCGACGGGCTAGGCGAGGTAGGTGGAGAAGTGAGTTGCCTCGCTCGTAACTGCCGGGCTCGGCAGGCCATGCAGACGGCTTTTATGCGGGAGAACTGCTCTTCTTGCTCGTCGGATGCTGCCGAAAGAGTGGACAAAATGGTAGAAGCAGGAGCTTGGCCTGCGCGCTGCTCCTGAACGGACGTGTGTGGCCGTAGTTGGTTTCTTGCATTTCACACGGTTTTAAATGTAGGTTTTTGAATGTGGCGAGGAGGCGGGTACAGCTGGCAGTAAAGCGGGCGGCGCCCTGGGCCGGCACGCCGCTTCAAATGGCGGACGCAGTGAGAGGTCGCGTCCGCCCTGACCCCCTTGACCGTGGACCTTGACGGTGTACATCACCTTCTGTCCAGACATGAGATGCCACGTGTACCAGATGAATGACTGCAAGCTCGACCACCTTGATGCAAGAGGTGCGAGCCGAGGAACACTGTGCGAACGAGTAGTAGTAGTTCATTGGTTGGTTTCGATTTTTTGATTCCGTTGTTGTGCCGCTACCGTCCAATATTCGTGTGTGATTGTTTCTAGAATAAAAAAAGGAGGTACCCCTACTTATGTTACTCCAACTATTCCTAGCCTAAGGTTAGTAGGTGACATTGCGCTTGGCTCTTCGCCTCTTCCGGAAGTCGAACAATAATGATTGTACTACAGTAGTACTTCTGGCAATCTGACACAAAATGAACTGCAGCACGTCCACCACTTGTAAGCAAAAGTTTCTCCTCATGCTACGAGCCACCGCGCATGCGTTGGAAAGGGAGAAGGCGTAGCAAGCAAGCTTCTTGTTGTTCTGCGAGTTGACGGTACACATCAAAAGTTAGTATGTACTATCTCCAAAAAATGGCTGACCATGTGATGGCTACCCCCCCCCCCCCATCTCGTGCTCCGACGTTGACTACGTGCACTATTCACGTGCCATCGAGGAGAAAAAATATTGAGTAGTAGTAGGTGCCATCAAAGTGCACGACTCACTTACGCACTGCTTATCTGATTATCTCCATTTTCTTGCATGACACGTGCACCTTGATGCTAGATGTCTCGTGTGTTGGCAAAAGGATGAACAAAGCTCACGTATACAAAAGAGTTGAAGAACATAGATTCCCGACGACCGAGAAGGAGCAAGGAACCTCGCGGTGGAGCGTCTGCAAGGAACCTTGTTCATTTTTGTAGCGATCCGACCTCAGACGGTCAAATCTCTGTGTTCAGTGTCATCCCTGGATCAGTAATGCTGACACACACAGTACTTGAAGGATTTATAACAGAATAGCAATCACACAATTATTACATCGAATGTCTCAAAAGAGAACTTATTACAATAAATATGGCCTAAGGCGATCTAAATAAGATAACAGTGGAAGGCATCGAAGATAAAGTGAGTCCATCAACTCCAGCCGCATAGCTGAGTGCATGACAAACGACCTAGCACACCTTACTCCTCATCTGAAAAGTCTACAACATGATATGTTGCACCCCGAAAACGGGCCAGCACATGGAATATGCTGGCAATATAACACAGTAGAGCAATGAACAGATAAATGCTTTCACTATATGCATATATGGCTGGTGGAGGCTCTATGGTTATAATGTTTTTTGCGAAAAGCCAATTTTCCCCTACAACAAAGGAATATATTCTATTTAACTATCATTGTGATTGAAGCATTGAGAATGGTACCCCCATCTCAATCCCATTTAAAAAGTGTAAATTAACAACCAAACAAATTAATTTAGAGTGATGAGATCAAACCAATAATTCAAGTACCTAATACTCAAGTTGTCCATAACCGGGGACACGACTAACAATGATTAGTTTGTACACTCTACAAAGGTTTGCGCACTTTTCCCCACAAGAGTCGATCTCCTCCATTGGATTTCTCACACTACATGGTGTTTGTGAAACGGATGACCGAGACACGGTCTTTCAGAAGCATTAACTCTAACCCCGGGTAGACAGTACCAACCTACATCCCCTACATCTGCTAGCCTACCACTAGAAGAGGTCATGCGACATACTCAACTATGCTAGAGCCCATAATAGCTTGTGGCTGCACACGGAAGTTTCTAGCTTGAATAATCTTATGATCCCTTTGAGCCTGGGTGGAGGAGCATAGGAGGATCACACGTTATAACCCCAGGATCTCCTAGGACAACACTCGTATAACCGAGGTGCCCTAAACCAACAATCCACCTAGATGTGTATTAAAGTTGCCACCTTAAGTTCAAACATTAAATAAACAATCTCACATCTGTCATGGATACACTCAAACCCAATCCACGTCTACGAGCATATCATAGCAATATGAGCATAACGTAGAAGTAACTCCCAAGGGTTTTGATAATAAAAGAGGTAATAGGTTCTACCTCATCATCTACTTCCCAATACCCACAAGTTAAACACATCCTAATCATGCAGTGTTTGAGGATTGTAACTAATGCATAAAAACTGGGTATGAAAAGAGTATGATCAATGTGTTACTTGCCTTGCTGACGGTCCGCAAAACCTAGTGACTCGTAGTATCACGCTTCACACTCCGGGAATTCTATCGCAAACAAACAATAGCACACATAAGCACTCAAGCAAATATGCACGGGTAAAACTCAAATAAGAAATTATGACCAGAAAGTTCAACTGAAGAACTCCGGTTTGCAAAAAGAATCAAATCAAACGGAGCAACGAAACTCAAACTACGAAAGAAACAAGATCCATTTACTAGTCTGGACTAAAGTCAAAGTTTACAGTACCAAAATCTTGTTCAAGTTGGTTAAACCGAAAGATGGCTTCGAGACGAATATCTAGGCGCTTGTTTCACCTGATTTGGATAAATGAGCGAAAAGATAAACTAAAACGAAGATCAGGGCAGAAATTGGAATCGAAAATAATCACAGAAAAACCCTGGAAAATAAAACAAGACAAACAGGCTAACGAATGAACGTTCGCTGTATGCGGCTAACTGATGAACAACATTTGTTAAACTAATGTTCGGACAAATGTCCGCTATTTAACTAAACCGAAGAAAACCGAACAAAAACCGGTCTAAAAATAAAACAGATCTAGTGTTTTTACCGAATACAAAACCGACGATAACCGGCAAAGAAAACCGGCGTCGCGAACTCCGGCAGTGGATGGCGGCAAGGCGGCGGGTGGCTTGCGCAGCGGCGGCGGTGGCGGTTGGGCGGTGCTAGGGTTTGGGTTTGGGGCTGCGGCGGCTGGGTCTCGCGGCGCCTTGGGCTTGGGCTTATAAAGCGTGAGCTCGGACGAGTCCGGCTCGGGCACGACCCGATAGGTCGGTTGACTTTTTTTAAATAATCCTGATGCGGAAAAACTAACAAAAGAAATACTAAACAGAGTCCAAAAATCCTGAAATAAATTTTCAGGGTCCTCTAATAATATTTTGGACAAAGTGAACACTTATTTGGGCCTCTAATGCAATTTTGAAAAACGCATATTTTTCCTAATTCAAAATAAAATAGCAATAAAATCCAAATAAAATTATTTATTTGATTTTAATACTTTTCCTCCAATTTTTTTATTTTCGAGAAGTCATATTATCTCCTCTCATATATTTTGAATATGAAATATTCTCGAAGGGAAAAATAATTAAAACCAAAATGATCCTTGTTTCGATATTTGAAAAAAAATTCAAATATGAAAATCGTGAAATCCCCAACTCACTCCGTGGGTCCTTGAGTTGCTTAGGATTTTATAGGACCAAAAAGCAAAATGCAATAAAATATGATATGCATGAATGATCTATTTATAACATTCCAAAATGAAAATTTGGGATGTTACAAACCTACCCCCCTTAAGATGAATCTCGCCCTCGAGATTCGGGTTGGCTAGAAAATAGGTGTGGGTGGTCTTTCCGTAGATCATCTTCTCGTTCCCAGGTGGCTTCATCCTTGGTATGGTGGCTCCACTGAACTTTGCAAAACTTGATAACCTTGCTGCGTGTAACTCGGCTGGCAAACTCGAGAATCTTGACGGGTTTCTCCTCATAGGTCAGATCACTATCCAACTGAATTGCTTCCAGGGGCACTGTATCTCTCAGAGGGATATCGGCCATTTCAGCATGGCACTTCTTTAACTGGGAAACATGAAACACATCATGAACTCCTGACAGTCCTTCGAGTAACTCCAACTTGTAGGACACCTCTCCTATATGTTCCAAAACTCGGTATGGTCCTACAAATCTCGGGGCTAACTTTCCCTTTACTCCAAAGCGTTTAACTCCTCGCAGTGGTGTCACACGAAGATAAGCTCTGTCTCCGATTACATAGACTACCTCCTTGCATTTTAAGTCTGCACAACTCTTCTTCCTGGACCGAGCTACCTTCAGTCTGTCCCAAATCAGCTTAACCTTCTCTTCTGACTCTTTAATCAAATCCGGTCCAAACAACTGACAGTCTCCAACTTCATCCCACGTCAACGGTGTCCTGCACCTCCTTCCATACAATGCTTCGAAAGGTGCCATCTTCAAACTGTCCTGGTAGCTATTGTTGTATGAGAACTCCGCATAGGGTAAATTGTCATCCCAACTAGATCCATAATCTAGTGCACAAGCTCTCAACATGTCCTCTAGAATCTGATTGACTCTCTCGGTTTGTCCATCTGTCTGCGGGTGAAAAGCTGTACTGAACTCTAGCCTGGTACCCAAAGTCTGGTGCAGCTGGTGCCAAAATTTTGAAGTAAACTGTGTTTCCTCTATCTAATACGATGGTCCTCAGAACTCTGTGCAGACATAGGACCCTGGTCATATATATCTTGGCCAACTTTGCACTTGTATAGGTGGTCTTCATTGGGATAAAGTGAGAAACTTTGGTCAAATGATCCACTACTACCCAAAGAGAATCATATCTCGATCGGGTCCTGGGCAATCCGGTGATGAAATCCATGCCAAGCTTGTCCCACTTCCATTCGGGTATCAGCATAGGCTACAGTAATCCTGCTGGCTTCTGATGTTTCGCCTTCACTTTCTGACAAACATCACATACAGCCACATACTCGGCAATATCTTTCTTCATTCCAGTCCAGCAGAAACGCTCCTTCAAATACAAATACATCTTGGTGTTTCCGGGCTGTATTGAGTAGGGAGAGTCATGAGCTTCCTGAAGTATCAGCTTCCTGATCTCTGCATTATTGGGTACATAAACATGGTCCTCAAACCACAAGGTGTCGTGCTCATCCTCCCAAAAACGTTTGGCTTTTCCTTTGCTCATTCTCTCCTTTATCTCGGCAATTTCTTTGCCATCTTTCTGATATTCTTGAATCTTTCCCAATAATGTTGACTAAACCTCCATTGCTGCAACAAAACCTCTAGGGACTATGTCCAAACGAAGCTCCCTGAGATCCTCGGCTAACTCCTTTGGCAATCCTCCGCTTACGAGGGTATTGGCGTAACTCTTCTGGCTCAAGGCGTCTGCTACGACATTGGCCTTACCTGGATGATAGTGCAACTTCATACCATAATCCTTTATGAGCTCCAACCATTTCCCTTGCCTGAGGTTCAGCTCCTTCTACGTGAAAATGTACATCAAACTCTTATGATCCGTGTACACATCACAACGGTTTCCAATAAGAAAATGTCTCCAGGTCTTGAGCGCATGCACTACGGCTGCTAACTCCAAATCATGCGTAGCATAATTCAACTCATGTGGTCGAAGCTGTCATGAGGCATATGAAACAACTCTTCCATCTTGCATAAGTACTCCTCCAAGTCCTAAGTGAGATGCATCGCAATACACTTTGAAATCCTTCCGTATATCTGGCAAAATCAGCACTGGGGCTATAACCAAACGTTTCTTCAACTCCTGGAAACTTGCTTCACATTGTTCTGTCCATTAGAACTTAGTATCTTTCTTCAACAACGCCGTCATAGGCTTTGCAATCTTGGAAAAATTCTCAATGAATCTCTGATAGTATCCCGCGAGTCCAAGAAAACTACGGATCTCTCCAACTGAGGTGGGTGCCAACCACTCAGTGACTGACTGAACCTTGGTGGGATCCATTGCTATACCTTCTCCTAATATAACGTGTCCAAGAAATCCAACTTCCTTCAACCAAAACTCACACTTGCTGAACTTGGCATATAACTGATGTTCCCTGATCTTCTCGAGAACTAAACGCAAATGCTCCTTGTGTTTCTCTTCATTCTTCGAGTATACCGAAATATCATCAATGAACACCACAACAAACTTATCCAAGAACTCCATGAATACCTTGTTCATCATGCTCATAAAATAGGCAGGTGCGTTAGTCAATCCAAATGACATAACCGTATACTCATATAGCCTATACCTTGTGGTGAAGGCGGTCTTAGGTATATCTTGTTCTCGGATCTTCAACTGGTGGTATCCTGAACGCAGATCGATCTTGGAGAATACTTTAGCTCCTTGTAGCTGGTCAAATAGATCATTGATCATCGGTAGTGGGTACTTGTTCTTGATCATCACTTCATTCAACGCACGATAATAAACAACCATTCTTAATGATCCATCCTTCTTCTCAACCAAGAGCACTGGGGCTCCCCATGGTGACGAGCTTCATTGAATGTAGTCTTTCTCCAGTAACTCCTTAATCTGCTTCTTAATCTCCTCAAGAGAATTTGCGGGCTTCCGGTATGGTATCTTTGATATTGTTCCGGTAGCTGGCAATAACTCTATCAAAAACTCAATGTCTCGATCTGCAGGAATGCCTGGTAACTCCTCTGGAAATACGTCTGGGTAATCCTTCACTACAGGCACTTCCTCCTGAACAACTGCTGAGAGAGAATTTACTTAGGTTCTCCTTGGTGCATGCCTGGATACATACTTGATCCTTTTTCCCTCCGGGGTGATGAGTAGAATTGACCTACTAGCACAGTCAATATTTCCTCCATACTTCGATAACCAATCCATTCCCAGTATCACATCCAATCCTTGTGACTCCAAAATTATTAGGTCTGAGGGGAAAACATGGCTACCAATGTTTAAGGGTATCCGATCGCACCATCGACTGGCCATATACTCTGCACCTGGTGAGCTCACTAACAAGGGTGTCCTAAGAGCTACGGTGGGTAACTTAAACTTGTCCACAAATCCCCTTGAAATGTATGAATGTGATGCACCAGTATCAAATAGAACAAGAGCGGTAAATGACTTAACCAAAAACTTACCGATAACTGCATCTGGCTGCTCTTCAACCTCCTCCAGGTTCACGTGGTTTCACTTGTCCCCTGTTGAAAGGGTTGGGCTTCTTCCCAGCGCTTCCATTTCCATTTCCGGTCTTCAACTCCAGATAATCATTAGCGTAGTGCCCAGTCTTCCCACACTTGAAACAGGTAATGTGACTTTGATCCTTCTTGGCGGGGGTGGCTGGGTTAGAGCGGTACTGATTGCTTCCTGCTCCATTCCCGTTTCTGTTCTTGGGGCCACTGTGGTGCGTACTTCGTCTATTGTGAGTGTGTCCTCCATGGTTATGGGTATATCCTCCTGAGTTCGGGGTAAATCGAGGCTTCAGCTGGGCTCCTGAATTGTACTTCCCTTGTCGATACTTCCTTTTGCGGCTCTCAATCTGCTGTTGCTTCCCTTCAATCATAAGGGCCCTGTCTACCAACTCCTGGTAGTTAGCGAATGTTCCTACCATCAACTACATGCTCATCTCATCATTCAACCCTTCCATAAACTTCTCCTGCTTCACGGCATCTGTGGCCACATCATCAGGGGCATAGCGAGCTAACTTACTAAACTCATCTATGTACTGAGCCACGGTACGGTTTCCCTGGCGTAAGTTGCGAAACTCACGCTTCTTCATGTTCATAGTTAGTTGAGACATGTGCAGTGTGGAATGCTTGCTGAAACTGATCCCATGTGATATTGGCTATAGGGAAAGTGGATGTGTAATTCTCCCACCATGAGGCTGCTGGTCCATCCAACTGATGTGCGGCAAAATGCACCTTCTCTACATTTGTGCAACCTGTGGTGGTCAACTCCCTTCCAATCCTGCATAGCCAGTCATCCGCAACTATTGGCTCGATGCTACTAGAAAACACCGGCGGCTGCAGCCTCAGAAAATGGGCTAAGTTGTCAACTGGAGGTGCTGGTGGCGGGTTGTTGTTGTTGTTGTTGTTGCCCTGGTTCTGGACTAATAGCTGCATCAAGGCATTCTGCTGCTGGATCAACTAGGTGAGCTCCGATGGGAAGGCAAATCCGGGGTCACGTCTCGGAGGCATCTGATGGGTTTAGAGGGGGAGAGATTAGATTAGAATGAGGTCTAGTGAGGAAACACTACCCATATGCACATGAGTCAAACACAATCATATCACACCAAAACAATTCAAGCAAGGGCATACAATCGGTCTAGAACTGTCATTACAAAAGTGCTCGGACTACTACCATATAGATGGGGGATACTAATAACCTTATGGTGGTCATCTAGAAATTTTGATCGGTGGAAGACTCCATGATATCTGCTCCAGCTTCGTCTTCATAATCGTCATCACTATTGTCAGGGTCGCAGTCAGTGTCGTCGATGATGATGTAGTCTTCAGAACGAATTTCCTTGGGTTTGTCGTCGTCTTCTCCTCCTGGCGCGGGGTCTCCCATGAATACTTCTAGCTTCCTTGTCAGGTCGTCATTCATCTCCACTAGTATTGAGATATCCTCCTCATATCCATCCCATGTAGAATTGAGTTCCTCTTCTAGCTCCATGTTCCTGTTCATCACCTTCTTAAAATCTATCATGCTTGCGCACATCTGGTTCTCTTGTCGACAGATGTGTTGGTTTAACTCCTGGATGAAAGCTGCAATGGACCTGTCCTTTCTGGTGCTGATCATCTCCCACTACTCATCTCGGTGCCCACATATTTGGTAGATAGTGTCCTTCAGCTCTTGTTTGTAGACTTCTCCAATTCGTCCCATAGCAATGTGGGCTGCCATGCTCTTTCCTAGACTCCAGGTGGGTGCATCAAAGGAAAACTCTATGGGCTCAGTGACTGGTGTGCATGTCCTTCCTAGAAGTTGAACTCGAATCATCCAACGCTCCTCTTCTGGTAAAGTGGCGGTGTAGGTCCCGGTGAAGCTTGGTATTCCGATGTTCAGGTAGCTAGTGACTTCCTTCAAGTGTTGTCCAAAAGGTGTGTCTTCATCTGGTTGTGCAAACTTGTTCCTTGAGTCTGCCATCCTAAAGGGTAGGAAATGGATAGCAGTCAGAAATGAGTAGAGAAGAGTGACCTATGGCTCATCATAGTGGTCGTGTCCTACATTCAGCGTGTGCTCTAATCCCATATTCTAGCGATCCGACCTTAGATGGTCAAATCTCTGTGTTCAGTGTCATCCCTGGATCGGTAATGCTGACACACACAATACTCGAAGGATTTATAACAGAGATGCTCAGTTGGCTAGCGAGTAGGGGATTAATCGGCTAATCGGCACGTTAATCGGCCATTTAATCAATTAATCGGATGATTATTCGTTTTATCCGCTACTCGGTGACCCTATGAGTAGGGATTAATCGGCAAGTTAACTAGTTAATCGGATGAATTCTTGAACAGGTATTACAATAAATACAGCTTAAGGCCATCTAAATAAGATAACTGCGGAAGGCTTGGAAGATAAAGTGAGTCCATCAACTCCAACGGCATAGCTGAGTGCATGACAAACGACCTAGCACACATTACTCCTCATGTGAAAAGTCTGCAACATGATATGTTGCAGCCCGAAAACGGGTCAACACATGGAATATGCTAGCAATATAACATAGTAGAGCAATGAATAGATAAATGCTATCACTATATGTATATATGGCTGGTGGAGGCTCTATGGTTATAATGTTTTTTGCGAAAAGCCAAATTTTCCCTACAACAAAGGAATATATTTTACTTAACTATCATTGTGGTTGAAACATTGAGAATGGTACCCCCATCTCAAACCCAATTAAAAAGTGTACATTAACAACCCCACAAAATAATTTAGAGTGATGAGATCAAACCAATAATTCAAGTACCAGATACTCAAGTTGTCCATAACCGGGGACACGGCTAACCATGATTAGTTTGTACACTCTGCAGAGGTTTGCGCACTTTTCCCCACTAGACTCGATCTCCTCCGTTGGATTTCTCGCACAACATGGTGTTTGAGAAATGGATAACCGAGTCACAGTCTTTCAGAAGCATTAACTCTAACCCTGGGTAGACAGTACCAACCTACATCCCCATCATCTGCTAGGCTACCACTGGAAGAGGTCATGCGACATAGTCAAGTATGCTAGAGCCCATAATAGCTTGTGGCTGCACACGGAAGTTTCTAGCATTAATAATCTTATGGTCCCTTTGAGCCTGGGTGGCGGACCATAGGAGGATCACACGGTATAACCCCGGGATCTCCTAGGACAACACTAGTATAACCCCAGGTGCCTTAAACCAACAATCCACCTAGATGTGTATTAAACATGCCACCTTAAGTTAAACCATTAAATAAACAATCTCACATCTGTCATGGATACACTCAAGCCCAATCCACGTCTACGAGCATAGCATAGCACTATGAGCATAACGTAGAACTAACTCCCAAGGGTTTTGATAATAAAACAGGTAATAGGTTCTACCTCATCCTCTACTTCCCAATACCCACAAGTTAAACACATCCTAATCATGTAGTGTTTGGGGATTGTAACTAATGCATAAAAACTACGTATGAAAACAGTGTGATCAATGTGCTACTTCCCTTGCTGACGATCCGCAAAACCTAGTGGCTCGTAGTAGCATGCTTCGCACTCCGGGAATTCAATCGCAAACTAACAATAGAATACATAAGCACGCAAGCAAATATGCACGGGTAAAACTCAAATAAGAAGTTATAACCAGAAAGTTCAACTGAAGAAATCCGGTTTGCAAAAAGAATCAAATCAAACAGAGCAATGAAACTCAAACTACGAAAGAAACAAGATCCATTTACTAATCTAGACTAAAGTCAAATTTTACTGTACCAAAGTCTTCTTCAAGTTGGTTAAACAGAAAGATGGCTTCAAGATGAAGATCTAGGCGCTTGTTTCACCTGATTTGGATAAACGAGCGAAAAGATAAACTAAAACGAAGATGAGGGCAGAAATCGTGATCGAAAATAATCGCGGAAAAACACTGGAAAATAAAACGAGACAAATGAACGAATGTTCGCTGTCTACGGCTAACTGACAAACATCGTTTGTTAAAACAAATGTTCGGACGAACGTCCGCTATTTAATTAAATCAAACGAAAATCGATCTAAAAATAAAACCGATCTATAGTTTTTACCGAAAACAAAACCGACAATAACCAGCGAAGAAAATAACGCGAGGCGCCGGCGAGGCGATGGGCGGCGTGTGCGCCAACGGCAGCTGGGCAGCGCTAGGGTTAGGGTTTGGGGCGGCGGCGGCTGGGCCTCGGGGCACCTCGTGCTTGGGCTTATAAAGCCTGAGCTCGGACGAGTCCGGCTCGGGCATGGCCCGATAAGTCGGTTGACTTTTTTAAATAATCCTGACGCGGAAAAACTAACTAAAGAAGTACTAAACGGAGTCCAAAAATCCTGAAATAAATTTTCACGGTCCTCTAATAATATTGCAGACAAAGTGAACATTTATTTGGGCCTCTACTGCAATTTTGAAAAAACACATATTTTTCCTAATTCAAAATAAAATAGCAATAAAATCCAAATAAAATTATTTATTTGATTTTAACACTTCTCCTCCAGTATTTCTTTTATTTTGGAGAAGTCTGTAACGCCCACAATGCGGCTATATCTCCCACGTGTCGAAGCACGACTTAGAGGCATAACCGCATTGTAAGCAATGTCGCATGTGGGGTAATCTTCACACAACCCATGTAATGAATAAGGAAAAGAGGTACATAGTTGGCTTACACTCGCCACGTCACACAATAACATAAATATCATTACATTCATCCAGATACAATCAAGGTCCGACTACGGAACCAAAATAAAGAACAAACCCAAATGCAACAAAGTGCCCGATCGCCCCAACTAGGCACCACTACTGATCGTCTGGAAAGGAAACATAGTATCGTCCTGAGTCCTCATGAAACTCCCGCTTGAGCTCAGTCAAATCTCCTGGAGCAGTATCATCGGTCCCTGCATCCGGTTTTGAAGGAATCTGTGAGTCACGGGGACTCAGCAATCTCACACCCTCGCGATCAAGACTATTTAAGCTTATAGGTAAGGAAAAGGTATGAGGTGGAGCTGCAGCAAGCACTAGCATATATAGTGGCTAACATACGCAAATGAGAGCAAGAAGAGAAGGCAAAGCCATGATCAATGAACTATGATCAAGAAGTGATCCTAGAACAACCTACGTTCCAGCATAACACGAGACTGTGTTCTCTTCCCGGACTCCGCCGAAAAGAGACCATCACGGCCACACACTCTGTTGATTCATTTTAATTAAGTTAAGATTAAGGTTATCTACAACCGTACATTAACAAATTCCCATCTGCCCATAACCGCGGGCAAGGCTTTAGAAAGTTCAAATCCCTACAGGGGTGTCCCAACTTAGCCCATCACAAGCTCTCATGGTCAACGAAGGATATTCCTTCTCCCAAGACAATCCGATCAGACTCGGAATCCCAGTTACAAGACATCTCGACAATGGTAAAACTAAACCAGCAGAGCCACCCGAATGTGCCGACAAATCCCGATAGGAGATGCACATATCTCGCTCTCAAGGCACAATGGATGAGACTAGCAATGAGTAAACCAACCCTCAAGTTTCGCCGAGGTGGCCCCGCAGGCAGCTCAGTTTGGACCAACACTCAGAGGAGCACTGGCTCGGGGGTTTAAAATAAAGATGACCCTTGAGTCTAGGAAACCCAAGGGAAAAGGCTAGGAGGCGAATGGTGAAACCAATGTTGGGCATTACTTGAAGAGTTTTATTCAAGGAGAACTGTCAAGGGGTTCCCATTATAATCCAACCGTGTAAGGAACGCAAAATCAAGGAACATAACACTGGTATGACGGAAACTAGGGCGACAAGAGTGGAACAAAACACCAGGCATAAGGCCGAGCCTTCCACCCTTTACCAAGTGTATATATGCATTAAAGTAGACAAGATATGATAGTGATATCCCAACAATAAACATGTTCCAACAAGGAATAAACTCCAATCTTCACCTGCAACTAGCAACGCTATAAGAGGGGCTGAGCAAAGCGGTAACATAGCCAAACAGCGGTTTGCTAGGACAAGGTGGGTTAGAGGTTTGACATGGCAATATGGGAGACTTGATAAGCAAGTGGTAGGTATTGTAGCACAGGCATAGCAAAAGAGTGAGCATCAAGCAAGCAAAGATAGAAGTGATTTCGAGGGTATGGTCATCTTGCCTGCAAAGTTCTCCGAGTTGACGTTAGCTTGATCCTCGTAAGCATACTCAACGGGCTCCTCGATCACGTACTCGTCTCCTGGCTCTACCCAAAAGCAATAAAACAAGCAAAGGGAGACACAATCAACCACGTGCAATGCACAAACAAAATGATGCAAAACATGTCATGATATGCGGGATGTGATATGTGATGCATATGCATGTTTCGGAAAGGAAAGATTGAACCTGGCATCAACTTGGAAAACCAATAGTGCCACTAGAAAGAGGAGTTGATTTCGGTCGAAATCAATATAAAGATCACCGGAATCGGATGCACGGTTTGCAAATGACAAACAAAACAAATATGGCACCGATCTGCGATTAATAGCACGAGGCCATCGAACTGCATCAAGAACAACAAGCTACTGCACTCTAATATAGCAACAAAATACATGGCAGGGATCTACTCAAGATGCTTGACAAAAGATGAACACTGAGCTACGGTTAATTCACTCAATAGCAGGTTCAAACAAGCATGGCAAAAGTGCAAAAGATAACAGGTTACAGACTAACTGAAAATAACAACATGGCAGGAAGTTAACACCAGGAAGCAATGTTTAGAGCAAAATAATAACATGCTACAAGAACATATCATGGCAAATCAAGGCATTGAATGAAGCTACTCAAAGCATAGAACAAAAGTCCCTTAGTGACCATAAGACAAAAGGGATCAGAAAATACAATGGCAACCATGTGAACATAGCAATTATCGTTAACAGATTCAGACTTGGTAGAAAACTGGAACATGGCAAAACAAATATTAAGTAGGCATGTTTACGAGCTCGATGGACTCATCACAAGGCATTGCACGAAAAACTAAGCGTACACCCAGCAAGTAGACATGGCATAGAAGCTAAACATGTCAAGAACAACAAAATAGCATGCATGGATCAACTACAACAACCTCGGCAAAAATGCTTAACATGTAAACATTCTGCCAGGAACATTTGATAGCAAAAGTAGAGCTCGATTGACTCAAGCTAGGTTGCTCCATAATTGCAAACAAAGACATGTATGGATAGAGCACCACAATATCTACAAAACATCCTTACGGATCATGCTCACAAGAGGCATGGATCCCTCTGTAGCAACATGAAGACATGTCATAAAAAAATTAACAGGGCAAAGACTTAGAAGAATTCTAAGTCCCTGAAATCAGCAACATTACGAGGGCTACTTTGCATGCTTGTGCTAGTCACCACAAACATCACAAAAATACATGGCATACACCCCTGTAAAGATGGCATGGCATACTTAAAAACACATGTAGGGCTCAAGTTCATAGGAGGCACATATTAATCATGGCAAAAATGACAAATGTCCAAATCCTGATAAGGATCTGAAACTAATATAAACTAGCACACTTTCAATAGCATTTAGGACATCAAGATGAGCTCAAATGAACATGTTGCAATGAGATGAAATGAAGTACTCGTCGAGATGAACAAATTGATATGCTACACGCCCGAAATGGAGCCACGGTTGTAGATTTATGATATGATGAAAAACGCTAAAATTATCTGAGACTAGGGGAAAAACAACCTCTCCAGATCTAGGGTTTGTCCGGCACACGAACCGAGGCAACTCCGGCGAGGGTTGACTTGCTCCGGCGAGGTGGTTAGGCGCGGGGAAGACAGGAGGAGGCGGACCCGAGGCGCGCCAACCACGAGGAGGCGCCGGACGGCGGCGGAGGTCGGGGCTGGTGCAGTGAGGGCGGCGGTGGAGGCCGGGCGGCGCGGCTGCTGGCCGGCGATGAGCTCCAGCGAGCGAGCGGGGCGAACGGGGTGGCGGAGGCGGCGATCGGGCGGCGGAGATGCGGTCGCGGGCGACGGACGGCGCGTCTAGGGCGGTGGAGGAGCGTGGCCCGGAGCGGCGAGGCGCGGGCCGGCCGCTGGCCTGGCGGTGGTGCGGCGGCCATGGGACAGGTGGCGGGTAGCGACTGGTGCGGCGGTTGTGTGCGGCGCGCCCGGGCGTGTTATAGGTAGGAGGAGGGATCTAGGGTTAGGGGTGGAAGAGACCCGGGATTTCGGGGGGAGAGGCCTTTTTATAGGTAGGAGGAGCTAGGAGACTCCAAATTGAGCACGGTTTTCGGCCACGCGATCGTGATCGAACGACCTAGATGATGGAAGGGGTTTTGGTGGGTTTTGGGCCACTTTGGAGGGGTGTTGGGCTGCAACACACACGAGGCCTTCTCGGTCCCTCGGTTAACCGTTGGAGTATCAAACGAAGTCCAAATGGCACGAAACTTGATAGGCGGTCTACCGGTAGTAAATCAAGGCTGCTTGGCAAGTCTCGGTCCAATCCGAAAACGTTTAACACCGCACATGAAAAGAGGTATAAAGGGACACTGGAGGACATAGGAGCGCCGGAAAGCAAAACGGACAATGGGGAAAATGCTCGAATGCATGAGACGAACACGTATGCAAATGCAATGCACATGATGACATGATATGAGATGCAAGACAAAGGCAAAACAACACGAAGATCAAAACCCGACAACGAGGAAATATCATAACTTAGTGCCGGAAATGGCAAGAGTTGGAATACAAATATGGAAATTTACATACGGGGCGTTACAAAGTCATATTATCTCGTCTCATATATTTTTAATATGAAATATTTTTGAAGGGAAAAATAATTTAAACCAAAATGATCCTTGTTTCGATATTTGAAAAAATTCAAATATGAAAATCATGAAATCCCCAACTCTCACCGTGGGTCCTTGAGTTGCTTAGGATTTTCTAGGATCGAAAAAATGCAATAAAATATGATATGCATGAATGAGCTATTTATAACATTCCAAATTGAAAATTTGGGATGTTATAGTTTTCCCTGTTTTTTGCCGCCTGCCCACCTATAAATAAGTAAAAGAACATGAACTCTTCGCTAACCACTAGAGATGATACATCAGGATGCTATATTGAAGATGTTTTATACTAGTTTATATTGATAACCATGCAAGAAGCCAGGCATGTACAAGACGCATGCAACCACGCAAGTACACACGCGAACGCACTAACTCATGCCGATCCAAGTCATGCATATGAACGCACAACATGGAGCACACAACGCACGTACACAACACATGCATGCACACACACTCGGCCACAGAATGGACGTGAATAACACATGCATGCGCACACACTCAGCTGCATGGAGGCGAGCGCCATCTGCGGCGACGTCCGGTTCGTCATGCTACGGCGAAGCTCACACATAATAGTGCCTACGCATCTCTTGCAGCGCCTCTTTGCCGTTGTTGCTCAATTAGTAGTCGGAGACGAAGACAACCGCAGTCTCGGCCTTAGAGCTAGCACCGATGGAAAAGGACGCACGCTACACGCACACGAGCACGCACGGAGTGCCCACGACGTGGTGCGTCCCCAGTCGCCTCTACTCCTTCTGCGCACGTTGTCTATCAAGGCGAATACATGCCTAATGATGATGTGTGTGAGATCTTCTTGTACTCAGATGATGACGAGGAAAATTATGGGGAGTGGGCTCTCAGGCTGGTCGTATAACGGCGAGTATCATATACTAGTATCGTGTATATTATACTAGTGTATGATACAACATCCATAGTGCATAGTATCATAAGTTAGTATCATAGCTAACTTCATTTATTGCCATGCATGACACATAGTAGCACACCATTTAATATGATACGGTATCATGATATGATACTCAACCCTCTCTTTCTTCATTTAATTCTATGCTACCTTAGCAAATTTGCCTAGTTGGCATGCATGATACTACCTATGATACTCAGCCTCGTGCAATAGCCTAGCTATATGTGGATACCTAGACAAATAGAATAAATGTTAAGAAAGAGAAAGAGAGAAGGTTGAAAAAAGTACTAAGTGATGTTATAGCCAACCTTGTAGCCCACAATATTATATGAGTGACTATAAATGATGGCTATACATGACATGGCAGTTTCTTAAGGCCATCAGCTGGCTATACTATTAACCATGCTCTTAGGCTGGTCATAGCACTACTAGGAAAAGGCATGCTAGTGGCGCACCGAATTTGCCTTCTAATGGCGCACTACCGGTGCGCCACTGGCATCACGCCATTAGAATTAAATTCTAATGGCGCACCACCGGTGCGCCATTAGTATCTGGTGTTCTAATGGCGCACCACGTAGTGCGCCATTAGTATAGCCTGAAGTGCGCCATTAGAATGCCTCCCAGGGTCCATATGTACCCATGTGCTTTGCCATTCTAATGGCGCACCAACAGTTAATGCGCCATTAGTGTGATGATCACAGTGCGCCATTAGTGTCTTGTGTGGTGCGCCATTAGTATGAATATTAGGTTTTTTTTTTGCTTTTCTGATTTTTGCACAGGTTACAAAATATATTATTGGACAGAATATAGACAGCAGCACACAGCAACATCAGATTCATCGAATACAATAGAAGATTAGTCTCCGAATACAATTCATCATATTAGTCTCCGAATTCAAAAGACCGAACAAAGATAAAACATTACAAGTCTCAAGACCGCGAGTATCGAGTTTGCCTTCACATTACAAGTCGATATCGATCATCTAAACTACCATCACATAGAAGAGAGCTGTGGTCATCACGATGAGCATCATCGCGATCAAACTGGTCTTCATCCGGTTCCTCCAACGCTCCCTCCTCTCTCCCTCTAGATAGCGGGCGTATCTACATTCGGCCTCCGCCCTAGTGGTGTACCCTTTGTAACTGTTACCGCTGAAACGGTGAACCTGTCTCCGACACTCCTCCCAGTCGTCGTAGACTCCGGGAACCTTACCCTTGTACACGACATACGATGGCATCTCTATGCACAAGCCAAACAACAGACAATACATAAGCAATATGTAAGTATGCAACAAAAGGATCGGAAGAGAAAAGCAAGACATTAATAGCACGGTTCATGGTCCTACTAATAAATAGCATCGATTACATCTAAGTTGAACGACTGTCCAAACCAAAGAGACATACGAATTCATTAAAGTATAATTACAACATGAGCCAATCAATGTTTCAGAACTACACATCACTACTTTCGACTCGACTCATCGGACAGGAACGTGGATGAAGCCGCCGTCTGTCGTGATGGTCATGAAATCGCGGTCGTTGTCACCCTGCATTTGTAGCATTTCATCTATCTCACTTTTGGACGATTGATATCTGAGGAAGAACTGCCCCGAGGTATGAAGGACATCTTGATGGATGATGTCCGCAAACTCCGACTGGATGCGAAAGAATTCTTGTCTGAGGTCCGCGTCCTGGACTGCCGACAAGCTCGCGGCCCAATCTTTGAGATTATCTGGTAGCAGAAGTTGATGATGGTCCCTTACGATCGCCCGCATGTGATGGAGGGCGTAGTAGGCATCCTTCTGACCGCCAGGCGGCTGCTTGACGCAGCAGAACTTCGTATTGTGTGAGAACATGTGCTTGCCGTACTTACGAACTGCCCTGGTGAAGGTGCCTCCAGATTTGGCGTAGGCGGGGAGAACATCATCAAGAACTTTCTTGACATTTGTGTAGTCTATCTTGGAGTTACGGTTCGGGTCTAAATACGTGGCCATGGAATATTTCGGGCTTAAGAGGATGAGTGTGCAATGTGTGTCACTGCACAGAACACGGAATGTTAGAAAAAAAAGAACGATCGAAATCTAAGAAATCATATGTTACGGGGCGGTTAAGGGATGACTTACTCGGGAAAGTAAGCCACAAGGAAGTTATCCTTATCTGGGTTTGCCAGAATGACGCCTTCGAGGTGTGAACTCGCAACTTGGCGGTCCCCAGCGCTGCTCAAGTGCTTGGCACGCATGTAGAAGGGGTCGACTATCACGATGTCCGGGGTCTTGTCTCTAATGATCCGCATCTCCATACTCAGCGAAAACAGCCGAACGAAGGTGTAGTGCAGCGGATGAAGGTTAAACATAGCAAAGATGTCATCAAACCGCAGGACGATCGTACCCCCGATGTCGCCATCCACAAAGCCCTTGCCCTCTGGCACCTTGGCCACGAAAACCGGGTATGCCACATCCTTCTCTCTGAGACGCCGCTTCTCCAAAGAAAGAACACTGTCGTGCAGACTCCGCATAGCACCGGTTGCAGCATTCAGCATATTTGGCGGTAGCATCGCCCTACCCGCCACATGCACCCTCCTCGAGATATCCTTAGGTGAAGGTGGCCCGTCCTGAGCACGGATCGAACTCGGTGCCGGCTGGCTCGCACCGGCGCCCTTGTTAGTCTTTCGTTTCCGTCCCTTCTTCTTGATCTCCTGTAATGGGACCGAGTTCTGCTCACAGACCGCCTTCTTGAGCGTGTTGGGGCTGATAATATTTCGCACCTCAGCTATCTGAGGCTCGGTGAAGGCGGGAGCTGGAGGCGTGTCCTGAGAACTGAACGCCAGACGACGCCTGTTGCAATTGGATTTCTCCGCCGTACCAGCTAGATCGCGGTCGTCTTGGTTGGGTTCTTGAGAAAGAGGCCCGCAGAACTCGTCAGCGTACCCATGTTCGGCAAAGTACTTATCAACTTTGGTAAATGTACCGTCGTCGTTGTCGTCGCCGTCCGGATCCTGTGCCATAGGGCTGTCCGGATCCTGTGCCATAGGGATGTCCGGCAGGTCCGGTAGCGTTGCGGCGTTCTTGCCATGGCTTGGCGCCGGCACGACTGGCGGTCTTGTCTGTGGGGTGGTGTCCCCCGCCCCCAAACGAATCTGGCTCTTCGGCCAAAGCAGGGGCCAGTTTACGCAGGTGCTGAGGGTCATCTCATCTTCTTCGTCGGCCCCAGCGGGTCGAATCGGAGGTAACAGCTCGTCGCAGCCTGGCAGCACCCGAACCACTTCAACCCTATACATTGTGGGTGGCATCGGATTACCGTGGAACATGGGGTTGCCCGGTTGAACGATTCTGCCCTTGGCGACATCGACCAACTCGGCGCCCACGAAGTGCAGAAGAGTGCAAGGAACGTCGGCGGTGCCCTGCGAAAACATGTACAGGGCGTCAGGGATGCCCAGTCAAAGGCAAGGAGATGAAGTCATCGGCCGAGAGGCTTAGTTACCGTGATGCCGTCGAGCTCGGCTAATGTCGAGGCACCGCCAACGGCGGGCGTGCAACTGACGGAGGGGGCGCTTGCTGGCGAGGTGCCGGCCGGCGTACACCCGGGTGCATTAAGCTCCAATGCCCGTGCCGGCGCCGGAGACACGAATACCGCCTCCGCCGGAGACACCAATGGCGCCGCCGCCGGAGACACCAATGGCGCCGCCGGAGACACCAATGGAGCCGCCTGCGCGCTGTGCGAGTTGCTGGCCGTGAAGCTGGGAACCGGGGGAGGCCCCTGTTGGCCGCCCGCAATCCACGTCGTCAGCCCATGAATCAACGTAGGCACCATGGCGTTGAGCGTCGTTCCAAGTTGTTGTTGCACTTGCTCTTGGACAAGCTCCGGAATCCGCGCCACTTGTGCCTTGAGTTCTTCAACCTCGCGCGTCTGGCTTTCCGAGCTGGTCTTTTTCTCCTTCCGCACACCAGCGGTATAGTATGACCCCCATTTTGTGGACAAGCCTTTGCCGGCCACACGACCAGCTGACGTCGGCTTAGTGAGCTTATCCTTGTTTTTCATTACGTTCAACGCCCTATTTAAAGGGGTGTCGAAAGGGGAGCTCTTAGACGACCCGGCGCTACTGCTTTCAGTGTCCTGCGAAAGGAACGTGAACCATTTAGAAATATTGGGGATTAATTAGAGTGCAACCATATGGAGCTAATTACGCGGGGGTGTATTCCTTACCAGAAGAAGCTCAAGCGCCCTGGTCTTCGGATCCGTGGTAAGCTCCTTTGTTATCGGGTCCTCCTTGTACCGGGCCCTGACATAGTTCCTGGTCTGCTTGTCACCGCTGTATTTCTCGAAGCGGGGCGGTAGGCCTTGCTCGGCACGCTCCGCGTCCTCCTTGTCCCATATAGGCTCCGCCACTCTGTAACCGCCGGGACCGAGTTTGTGTTCCCCTAAGTTCAACTCCCGCATTTCTTTCCCCCACTGACTTGATTCGGAGGTTGCACTGCTCTCGCACTTGATCTTGAACTCCTTGTACTCATCTTCGCTCATCAAAGGATATTTCGCCTTGATCTTCTCATAACTATCACCTTTATCAATCATTCTCTTCACCGCGCTTTTCCAAGTAGACAGGGCCGTGCTCATCTTCGTGAGGGCGGCACTGTTCACTTTATTCCCTGAGAGGCGTGTGTTTTCAAATTCGGCGGGGAACTTGTATCGTTCGTGCAGCTTCGTGAAGAGGAGGTTGCGCAAATTCCCTCGGTCCTTATGCCTAAGGTTCTCGGTGTTGATCGAGACGGTGCTCCGGAGAATGCACCCGAGCTGAACCGAGTACCCCTTGACTATATGTTTGGGCTCCGTTGGATTCCCGTCGGAGTCCACTTGAGTGAATTCCTCCTTGAGGGTGCGGAGCGCATTCGGGCGCCGGTCCTTCCTTTGCTTCTTCGGTTGGCTGCCATCTGTGTGTGCGCCGCCATCATCAGTGGTGGCATCCTCGGCGGCACCATCAGTGGTGTCATCCCCGACGCCACTAGGGGTTGTGTAGTCAGGATCGGTGTCTTCCGCGGCGTCCTCATAGCGGTGAGGTTCTTCCTCCATCTCCTGGGACAGCTCCCAGAATTGCTTGCCGCCTGAACCGCCGGCCTCATCGTTGTGGGCCATGTTTCGCTCTAAATAGGAAAAAAGTTTGGTCAAAAAGTTGGTTATTGTCAAGGAACAAGATCATGGTCTCATCATTTAGGGTTTGTCGACACCGAGGCAGTCTAGGAAAAAATAAATCCGCAAGTCAATATATCAGGACCCATCACATCTTCATAGACTCGATGGGGCCTCAAATGCCCTTCCTCATCTACAACTAGTTGTCCGCCTCAATCGATGGGTTTTCTCACATTTTTCTGATTCAAACTAGATTTCGATGGCTGTTAGGTTATTCGGAAGCAGTAGCAACTTGTAGAGGGTGCAAACTAGCCAGCATTGGGAAGTTCCAGTCTACTAGTAGAGGGAAAAACATGAGGAGCAGGTTTGCTTGCTCCGGTGGGACGGGATGGAGGATATAGCTGTAGCACCCCTATATCGTACATAGATTTATTTTTTGCCCTGTTGCTCTTACTAGTTTTAGCTTATCAAAGTGGATGTATGTATCACATGTTTCTGAAACTAGATTTGTATTGCTGGTAGGTTATTTTGTGTATGTGATCTAAAATAAATACAAAAATTATTTTTTGCCCTGCTTCTCTTACTAGTTTTAGCTTATCAAAGTGGATGTATGTATCATATTCTTCTGGTGCATGAGAGAGTGAGGGGTAAACCACAAGCTAGACAAGTGAAGGTGGTGGAGTGGTGCTGCATCCCCATCCATCCATCTATCCATCCATCTGCATCATCTCTTTTGACTTGACCACATTGGCTCATAGCTAATCTAGCCAAGCTACCTAGATCCACCTGCTTGCTTGTTGCACATTGTGTGGAGGGAGCAGATCTCGCCACTTCTTAAGTGTAAAGCTAGATAGTGTGTGTGTGAGAGTCCACTTAGCTGAAAATGTTGGGAGACATGATTTATCTGTTCAGTCACCATCACACACACTCAGATTAACATTCAACACCTGAACTAGAGTTAACAAATTGGGCATCTTCTAGGTCAAACTATAAATGTTGATTAATTTTTGTTTCGGTTGAGAATCGGGCACCTTCTAGGTCAAGAAAATTGGGCATGACCTTTGCTAATTTTCTTGACCTAGGAGTGCCCCATTCTCAACCGAAACGGAAATTAATCAACATTTCAGGAGAAAGGGGTCATTTCAGAAGATCACAAGTAGCAGCAGCATCACAAGTTGACAAAATCACAAGTAGCAGCAGCATCACAAGTAGTGCAGCAGCAGCAGCATCACAAGTAGTACATCAGCAGCAGTGAATAAAATTTAGCCAAGTAGCAGCAGCATCACAAGTAGTGCAGCAGTAGCAGCATCATCACAAGTAGTACATCAGCAGAAGTGAATAAATTTTTTATATGAAGTTTCTGAAATTTATGGAAGTTTCTAGTACACTAAAGGAGAGAAAGGAGAGGAAGTACCCCAGCAATCTATGAAAGTGTCCAGTACACTAAACTCCAACTCCGGTACCAGAGGAAATGGGTAGTAGATGGGCAGCACTAGACCACCTACAACAGATGCAACAAATTACTCCAGCTAAATTAAATTACTCCAACTCCTATCTGCAAGATCACAAGTACAACAAGCAGTACTCTACTTCTATTTGCAACATAACCAATTATACTAGCAGATTACTCAATCACACAATTATACTAGCAGATTACTCAACCATAAAGCAAGATTTCGATGACAGTTATTTCTCATAGCATAAAGATGGAGTAGAAGCAGTAGAGAGCGGCAGCAAGAAGGATTTAGAGAAGTGGAGTAGCAGCACTAGGGGCGAGGGGAGAGGAGAAGCAAGGACGAGGAAAGGAGGCGGCGATAGCAGCATGTAGAGTAGCAGAGCAACACAGCAGCGCAGGCGTGCAACCACGACAGAGCAGCGGCAGCAGGGTCGCGCGGGCGGGGTCGGGGCTCAGCCGGCGGGAGGCCGAGCGTGATGCGTGGGGCGAGAGCAGAGGCGGGGGCCGGTGCAGGCGGGGCGAGGGTGGGCAGCAGCAGGGCAGGTGCTCATCCAGTGCAGAAATCAGGGGGGGTTTTGAGCGGGCATAGGATGTAATAGGGAAGGAGGGAGGGGGAGGGAGGAGGAAGGAGGGGTGGTGGCTACCTGCCTATTGACCAGTTGCTGACGTAGCTTCGGTGGCGGCGTTCCTAGGCGGGGGCGGCTGCTCCGGGGACAGGAAGGGAGGCGCTGCGGTGCCGGAGTCGGGGCCACGGAGGCTGGGCGCGTGTGGCTGCCCGGCTCGAGGAGGCAGGGCAACGACGGTGGAGCCCGAGGAGGCAGGGCGGCGACGGTGGAGCGGGCAGTGGAAGGAGGGGGTGCGCGTGAGGGTGTGGCGAGGGGGGAAGTGGATCTGGCTAGGGGGACATTACTAATGGTGCACCCCCTGGCGGTGCGCCATTAGAATGTTTTTTTGATAGCAATGGCGCACCCCCGAGCGGTGCGCCATAAGTAATCTTTTTTTTGCAATGCAATGGCGCACCAGCCAGCAGTGTGCCATAAGTAATTTTTTTATTATTTTTTGTTGCATCTAATAATTTTTTAGAAAATGCATATGAATATGAAACAGTAATAAATTTTTATAAAAACAGTAATAATTTTTTTAAAAATATCATCAAATTTTTTATTTGAAAATATCATCAAATTTGTTATTTGAAAATATAATCAAATTTGTTTTTTTGGATTTTTAGTTGCATTCATTTGTGACGGTGGAGCGGGGGAGGGTGCGGGTGGGATCGAGATGGAGGGGGATCGAGATCGAGATGGAGGGGGAATCGAGATCGAGATGGAGGGGGATCGAGATCAAGTGTCCTCATGAATTCAAAAAGTGCCCATGAAATTTAAAAATATTCATGATATCAAAAAGTGCCCATGAAATACAATCGAGAAATGAAGACTACGATTTAAATACAATCGATCTTAGCTAGCTATCTGTTCACAATCTTCTTGCCCTTCTTTTTCGCAAATGGAGTTCTTCTGTGGAACGGACGTCCTTTAGGTAGGGTGGTCCTGCTTCTTCTTGTGGTGTGTGCTGCTACTTCATCGTCGTCGTCATGTTCGATCTTCGGGTCGCCGTACTTGTCGAAGTCTTGCTCATTGGCTACTCCATCCATTCCGATGATCTTCCTTTTGCCTCTCCTCACGACAACACGACTGGGCTTTGACGGGTCGGTAATGAAGAAGCATTGGTCCACTTGGGAAGCCAGTACCCATGGCTCATTTTTCGCGGTGACGTTTGCGCCCGCGGTCTTGGATTTGGCTTCGGGTATAACCATGGTGGTGAAATACCGGTCTTCTTTTAGGACGCTCTTGGCCCATCTGACACGGAACATCGGGACCTTCTCTCCAGCGTAGCTCAGCTCCCAGATCTCCTCGATCCTTCCGTAGTATCTGTCCTTGTCGTTACCGGTGTAGGATTCCATCGTTACCCCGGAGTTCTGATAACCATCGCTCTTCATGTCCTTGTTCTCGGTGTAGAATGTGTAGCCGTTGATATCGTACGCCTCATAGGTCATCAGGTTGTGCTCGGCGCCCTGTGACAAGGCGAATATGAGTTGTTCTTCCGCGGAAGAATCCTCATGTAAAGGGTACGACAGAAGCTTCTGCTTGAACCAACGCGTGAAACATGAGTTGTGCTCTTTGAGTATATCTCCGTCCGTCCTCTGTTGGCCTCGGTCATTGTACGTCTTCTCAATAAAGGTTTTGTGCTCTACCACCCAAGGATCGACCACGTCTATGTGTTGTAGCGCGACTAGGTTTGCTCTTTCAAAGTCGGCGAGTCGACCCTCGAAGTCGACATGCATTTCGCGGCGACCCTCACGGTGACCCCATCCAGCGAGCCTGCCGAGGTGCCTGTTGACGGGCAGACCAACGGGGTTCTCGATGCCTAGATAATTCGTGCAGTAGGAGATGCACTCTTCGGTCAGAAAGCCCCTGGCTATACTTCCCTCTGGACGTGACATGTTGCGAACGTATCCTTTGATGACACCATTCATCCTTTCGAACGGCATCATGCTGTGCAGGAACGTCGGCCCGAGTTGGATGATATCCTCCACGATATGGACCAGCAGATGCACCATAACGTCGAAGAATGCGGGCGGGAAGTACATCTCAAGCTCGCATAGTATCACCACGATCTCTTCCTGTAGCCTTCTGAGTTGCCTCACGCCAATCGACTTCCGAGAGATGACGTCGAAAAAGTTGCATAGGCCAAATAGCGTTTCACGGACGTGCGCGTCCATGATCCCACGGATTGCAACTGGAAGTATCTGCGTCATCAGCACGTGACAGTCGTGAGACTTCATCCCGCTGAACTTCTGCTTCGCTGGGTCTAGGTATCTGCTTATCTTCCCCGCGTAACCGTAAGGAAGTTTTACTCCTAGGAGGCAGGTGAAAAACTGCTCGATCTCCTCCTGACTTAGAGTGAAGCACGCGGGAGGGTAGTCATTTCCGGTCTTCTTGGCCTTTTTGCCTTTGCGACGACTTTCTGTGTCCTGCTTCGCCTCATCATCATCATCATCATCATCATCATCATTAGCGTGAAGCTCCTGCCTGATGCCCATTGATTTCAAGTCTGCCCTTGCTTTCGGCCCATCTTTGGTCCTCTCTGGCATGTTGAGCAGGGTACCAAGCAGACTCTCGCACACGTTCTTCGTGATATGCATGACATCAAGGCTGTGAGGCACACGGTGGATCTTCCAGTACGGCAAGTCCCAGAAAACAGACCTCGTTTTCCATACCTTCAGCAGCGGCTCTGGCGCCTTTCGCTTCTTTCCCGGCTCTGGCGCCTTTTGCTTCTTTCCCGGCAGTGGGCAGTCTTTCCAATTTTTCAACAGCTCGTCTATTTCCTCGCCGCTCCTCGTACACGGGCGTTTTCGGGGTTCGGTTTCACCATTGAACAGATCCTTGCGTTTCCTCCACGGGTCATCGTCGCGAAGCCACCTTCGATGTCCCATGAACACGGTTTTCGAAGACCCAGGATCTCTATCTAGCTGGCGATACGTTGTGTCATCCATGCACCTTACGCATCCAGAAAATCCGTGGACTACCTGCCCCGCGAGATATCCGTAACCGAGATAGTCGTGCACCGTCGTGAGCAGTGCGGCTCTCATAGGGAAATATTCTTTCTCTGCGGCGTCCCACGTATTGGCTGGCGTTTTCCACAGCGTGTCTAGCTCCTCCTTCAGCAGCCCCAGATACAGATTGATGTCGTTCCCTGGTTGTTTCGGCCCTTCAATTAGCATACTCATGTGAATGTACTTCCTCTTCATGCACAACCAGGGGAGAAGGTTGTACATCCACACAAACACAGGCCAGGTGCTATGTGTGCTTCTCTGGCTGCCAAACGGATTGACTCCATCGGTGCTCGCGCCCAGCACGATGTTCCTTGGATCCTTCCCAAATTCTGGGTATTCGAAGTTCAACGCTTGCCACTGGCTCGCATCCTTAGGGTGACTCAGCATCTTGTCTTTTTTATTTATCTCCGGATCATTTCCGTCATCTTCCCGCTTCTTCTCCTCCCTATCCGCGTGCCAACGCAGGAGCTTTGCTACCTTAGGGTCCGCGAAATACCGCTGCAGACGAGGAGTGATCGGAAAGTACCACACCGATTTTCGAGGAGCTTTCTTCCTCTTCTTGTATCGAGTGACGCCGCACACCGGACATATGGTAGACTCCGCGTGCTCGTCCCGATAAATGATACAATTGTTCATGCACACATGGTATTTCACGTGCGGTAAATCCAGAGGACACACGATTTTCTTCGCCTCCTCGAAACTGGTCGGGCACTTGTTCCCCTTGGGAAGACGTTCGTGCCAGAATGACATGTTCTCGTCGAAGCATGCGTCGGTCATTTTGTGTTTTACCTTCATCTCCAGAGCCATGAGCGTTACTTTCAGGCGGGTATCCTCGGGCCTGCATCCTTCATACAATGGAGTAACCGCGTCTATCTCCAGTTGATCCAGCTTGGCTTTCTCTCGGGCGGCAGCTCTTGCGTTATCCGTCTGCTTGAGAAGCAGCTCTTGAATATGAGGGTCCTGCACCCAGCCTCCATCGTCGTCTGCTCCGGCATCTTCATCTTCATGATCATGCCCTTCGTCTTGATCTTCCTCATCATCATGTACGACATCTTCTACATGATGACTGTGTACAGCATCACCGTCGTGATCATGTCCTGGAGATTCTTCGTCTTCTCGCCCGCCCTCGCCGCGGTGGTACTTGTCTTGTTGCCCTTCCTCATTTCTTGCCCGGCCCCCATGGACGACTTCATAGTCATCTTCATCACCTTGCCACCGATAGCCATCCATGAAACCACGCAAGAGCAGGTGGTCCCGCACCTGCCCGGAATCCGGGTCCGCAATAAGGCTCTTCAGCTTGCATCTTCGACACGGACATCTTATCTCCGTCTCGTTCTTTTGAAGCATCTCGGCCTTCGCGGAGCTCAAAAACCTATTCACGATGCCTTCAGTCATCGTGCGGACCATGGTCGCCTGCGGGGTAGAGCAAAACGATATTTTAGAACCAAGAAAAAATTTGGCATGACCTTCCCTAAAAATAGGACCAAAAAGAATGCATAGTGCCAAAATTCTCGCCGAAACGGAAATGAATCAAAACATTCCGACAAAATATTGGCAACTATCGCATTTCAAATACCGGTACCTTCAAACACAGACATATATGCAACACCACAAACACATGCAGCACCACAAACATACATAGATCTAGCTAGGCCACAAAAAGTGCATGTGCACGTTGTTGGAGCGAGCTAGGGAGAAAAGAAGTAGATCTACATCATGAAGATAGCTTTCCCCTTACTTACCTATCAGAAAAAGGTAATTTCACCACTTAATTTTGATGAATCTATGGTGGAAATGAGGTGAGGAGGAGGAGATGGCCGAAAGCTTGGAGAAGGAGGTGGAGGGAATGAAGTGGGGAAAGTGAGTGGGTAGGTGTGGGGCTATCCAAGATATCTTGTTGGGGTCCCAGGTTACTAATGGCGCACCACCAGCAAATGCGCCATTAGTAACCCTGGTTACTAATGGCGCACCTGCAGGTGGTGCGCCATTAGTAGTTTTGCAAAAAAGTAAAAAAAATATACTAATGGCGCACTGTGAAACGATGCGCCATTAGTAGTTTTGCAAAAAAAAGAATAATTTTTATACAGTAATGGCGCACTGTCTGCTTGGTGCGCCATTACTACTTAGAACTAGTAATGGCGCACTTCGACCTGATGCGCCATTAGTATGTATGGAAAAATGGAAAAAAAATTAATACTAGTGGCGCACCCTGTTTTTGGTGCGCCATTAGTGTCTTCCACACTAATGGCGCATCACCAACCGGTGCGCCATTAGTATATAGTAGTGGTGCACTGCTTCCATGGTGCGCCATTAGTGTCAATCCTATCTATAGCCCTTTTCCTACTAGTATAGTGTAGAGTAACTTAGACTAGTGCCATGCATAAGACACTAGTCTAAGTTACTACTTCCATAATGCAGAGTAACATAGTATTAGTGTCATACTAGTTGGCTTCATTTATTACCTTCTAGACTCATCCTCCCTTGGAAAGCGCTATGTTACAGTGACATATTTTTTTCTCGAATATGCACGAGTGTGTGTATCATTCATTAAAGAAGACGGGAAAGAGCCCCAAATCCACGGTTATAAGCTTATTGACATGCAGAATTAATCCGGCACCACCCTAGTTTCTACAATGGACTACATGCTTGTGCCCCACACTACATATTATGTTACTCTAAACACATGCCACATAAAGCAAACTTGTCTTTGACTGTGCTATGTTACTACCGAGGAGTATGTTACTCCCACTATGAACTGCTGCGCGTCTACTGCAGCAAAAGTTTCTCCTTGTGTTGCGAGCCACCGCGCACGCGTTGGCGACGGAGAAGGCATAAACCTTAGGCAAGTTTGGCAACATTGTTGTGTATGGCAAAATGTGGCACTCCTAGTCATCAAATGGCCCCGTAGTAAACAAGCTTCTCGTCATTCTGCGATTTGCCGCGTGTTGGCAAAAGGATGAACAAAGCTCACATCAAAAACGAGTGGAAGAGCGTAGATTCCCGACGACAGAGAAGGAGCAAGGAACCTCATGGTGGAGCATCTGTACTCATAATATTTTATATTATTCAGTGATATAAAATCAGCCAATCATCTGTATAGTGGACTGAAGAGTACGAAATACGGCATCCATGTGTAGTTACATCATACTACATGGCTAACCCACGCTATCACCATTTTTCTTGGCCTCCGTGCGACACGTAGCTCTAGTAATCCAGCAGCCCATATCACTTCTCGCTCCTCGTCTCTCTCAAAGTGCGGCGGGCTGGCGTTTTTGCCGTCTATTGAGGTCGATTAACTCATCACATGTTACCGACAGGCCAAGAGCATTCTAAAAAAGTATTGTACTCTATTGTCATGCCAAGAAGAGGAAGCGCTTTGACCGACGGACCAAACGAGACAGGTGTGCCGTGCCGTGAGTGTGTCCAGTTTCTCGTTTTGAACTCGTTTAGAACACTTGGTTTTGACTATTGATAAGACTTTATATAGGGCCTAATGTATTCTTCGAGGATTCTTTGACTATTGATAAGATTTTATATAATTTAAAAATTATATCATTCAAAGATCCTTTCACTTTCCATTTTCGAAAAAAAAAGATCCTTCCAAGTACGAATTTGACTGTATGCTTTGAGCAACTTGCATGTCCTATACTGCTCCTGTTTGGATACTCTAACCTAGCTAGAGGTTAGACTAACTCATGACTAACCCTAAACTAACTGTAGCCAAGGAGGTGTTTGGGTGACAGGGTTAGATTGACAATAAATGCACTTGATGGAGAGAGAAAGTGATTTTCTAGCAGCTCTTGGGTGGGATAGTTTTTTTGGTGGGTTCAATGCAACTTGCTCCAATTTAACCCTCATGCTTGGATAATTTAGGGCTATTTGAGCCCCAACTAGCTCAAACTAACACTAACCCATGGATCCAAACAGGGCCAAAGTTAGTCTCAAAAAACACATTAAGCCCTATATACATGGACAGATGGAGTACATGATACTAGCAAACGCTCACCATTAGTAGTAGTTCATTGGTTGGTTTCAATTTTTTATTCAGTTGCTGTGTTGCTACCACCAATATTCACGTATGGTTGTTTCTAGAGTAAAAAAAGAGGTACTGGTAATTACTATGGGAAAGGTGAAGTGATGGTTGCTTCGCCCGACTAACTTCTTACTCTAGGAATATGGGAGTACCAGCAGATTCAAGGAACAGATAAATGATGGTTGCTTCATCCAAGCAACTTACTGTGGCGAAGGTGGGGCTCTGTGATTTGACTGCTCACTAGTCATTACTACTGCGGTGCAACGACCGGGATGAATCTTTCCTGCAGTTGTGCACTCAATATTGCTACATGGCAGGTGGATCCGGATGAAGGATGTCCCACATGTCGGAGAAACGAAGTTGAATTTTTTCTGGCATTACTATCAATCCTTCAGGAATTGTTTATATGTACACATAATTTTATTGAAATTGTACTGTGATGTTATGTAGGTTTCAACTTTGGTTCCTGTAGGAAAAAAAGGTTTCAACTTAGGATTTATGTGTCCTCTTGCCTCAAGATTATCTCGTTACAACATTCCATCAAATACAAATGAAACTACCATGGCTACTAATGCATGTCAATGGTTCGCAGAGCAGCACCAATATTCACATCACAATTGAAGACAAAGTTGTGAGAAGGTGTACAAATAAAGAAAAATATTTAATTGATCGATGTTGTTCGTAGGCATGGCTCCATTTCTTGGCCATAGTGTTCATTGCTTGGTAGCTAGTTTCACCTAGCTTTGTAGCCAAAAAAGGTGTATGGAGTACACCACAATTGGATCATTTTGTGTAGCTCCACTAAAGTCAATCGGACCATCCCTGTTTAAAAAGATATCCAATCAGTGTGATTACAATAATAGTGGAACTAGATGATGAAACATAACACACATAAATAGAAGCCGATCACCTCTGCGATCTCTATTTAGGACAAACTACTTGTTGGAGAAAATTAGGCACAAAGTTGGATGAGGTGGATAGCAAAACCAATCTCCCTTTCTGTAGTCCCACAGAAATGTAAAAATGTTGCCTGTGACACATTTTGGCGGAACTGCACAAAACACTCTTCAGAAAAAAGTGATTTGTGCATTTCACCAAAAGGTTGCAATAGCCACAAGGTGAAAATGGATAGCCTTGTTTGCAAGCGGAGGTAGAAAGGAAACAGTTACTACCCAATAACATGAGTTGAAAGAAGACACATACGGTGACAAAAAAGAAGCATATTCCATGTAATAAGGGAAAGATAGCAGCATGGTGGTTTACCAAAAATGGTTTGAGGACGAGATTGCAAGATGGAAAGTACACCGGCCGAGATACGTTTTAAGCAAACGACTAAAGAAGATCCACCTGCAGCAACATGGAAAGATGGGCAGTGGAGCAAGGCCGGAGGAAGCTGTACCTGAGGGTCGTCGGGATGTTACAAGGAGGGCGCCGGCAGCTAGGATCTTCCCATACTGCGGTAGCGAGCAACGAAGGCCCTCCCACGCCGGAGCTTGGTCAGAGAGAACGACGGGTACCGCATATCAGGATGTGCTGCCTCAACGCCATCGAACGGAGAAACGACGCACATCCTCCGTTTCCACCGGCGAACGGATGCAGCCGGATCACTGACCAACGGTGAGAGAGAGAGAGGCCACCGCCGCCTTATGTGAGATGGTGTGATGAGAGACAATCCCCGTCAGGCAGGCTCCGTTTTATAAAGTGGAGCGAATTTTTCCATTTCCCCGATGACAATCGTTTTATATTCTATACGTGCCATTGAGGAATATATAACTTTATTTAATACTAACGCATCAAGTCAAACTTTGTTCCGTCTAGGCATGGTACCTGACCCTCCTTCGAGTGAACAACTGCTACACGCGTCAAATTATCACATGGGCTGCCTTTTCGTACAAGAACGAACTCCGCCGTGTACCCGAACGGGTGTGGCCGAGTACGAGACGTGAGTACGTGTGTCCTGCGTGCACCTCTTCTTTAGTTGCAGGTACATACGTGGGTGGGTGTGAGAGAGATGGTTTGTGCGAAACAGAGGCAATGTGTCGATGATATCTCAAACAAAAAAACGTAACATATGCAATGTGTATGAAACGGAATCATGGATGTGAGATATCGATAGAATGAAAAATAGGGATGAAGTGTGTGGCTGCGCAATCAATAAAGAGTGCCATTGAATTTGTGTTTTCCCACATAAAAGATACAGGGCGGCCGGCCTACTGGAAAGTGTGAGGGTAGAGGTGCAGTTTTTCTCTTTGTCATGCATACCTACCTACAACGTTCATCTATCGGTGTGGGTGTGGGGGGGTAGAGAGCGATCGACTAGTATATGTGTGGTGAAGGAGAGGGACCTAGCTATGTATTGAGGGAGATCGATCGACATCCATGGATATGTGTAGCAGAGGAATAAGGTTGGGAGAAAGACAAAGGTAGAGGTTCGGAGGGTTGGTGGTCGAGTGGCATCTCACAAATGGTGGGAGAGGCCTGCTAGACAAACAGAGGTTACGAGTGCAATATCAATAAGAGAGGGCAGGGGATGTCTATCTGTCTATGCACGTGCGTGTGAGAGACGCGTCAGGAGGTATGCAAGGATGATGAGGGGAGACGATATGGTTGGGGTAAGAATACGTAACTACATAGGAAGAACAATCGTCGTGGTCCGAGAAAGGGAGACACATAACTAGTGAGGTAAGTCTACCAGTGCGTGGGGAAAACAAATTATAGTCGACATGGCTATATGTAGGGAGATCGGTAGTATACATGCATGCATGTGTTAGAAGCAAATAAGGTCCGGAGAGACAGACAGGGGGAGAGGGGTGCAACTAGGAGGTGGTGCGAGAGGCCTACCATGTCGAGGGGGAGGAGTGTGAGAGTATGAGATCGATGAAAAGAGGGGTGGGAGTGTGCACCTGCGTGGAACCATATTGGACATAGGGGGGCATGGACGATTAGAAGAGAAGAGGGGATGTATGTTTTTGTGGTAGACACACTTGGCTAGACAGGTATGTCGACCGGTGTGTGCCAGAAAGAAGGAGCCGGGGGTCCTACACACACCGCGGGTGAACGACCTAAAGAGAAATAACTAACATGCGCGATGGAGGCGACGCTGAGGGAGGAAGAGAGGGGGTGGGCGTGTGCATGCATGACAGAAAGTTAGCGCTAGCTAGCTACAAAGAGAAGAGGATCGTGAGGGTGTAAAATACAAAAAAAGATCATAATTAATTATAAAAAAGTGGACACGGATACTTGAAGAAGATATCATAATGTAGAACATTAATTATAATTTGGGCTAATGTGTGGCTTTTGCAGCTTAGGGCAAAATACTTGTCATAATGTAGGGGGCAAGGCACTATACTTTGTGTGATAAACACGGTGTACATATGGAAGTAGTAGGGGCGGCGCTAGGGGTATTCTTGGGTATTCATGTGAATACCCATGATTTTTACAAAATAGTGTCGATTTTGGCAAAACCGTGACAACTTTCGAAAAACAAAAATGATTTTGGCAAAATGAATACACATGAATACCCGGTTGCAGATTCCTGGAGCTGCCATTGGAACATAGTTTAGATTGAATATATAGTTAGTACATGAAATGTACTATTATTTGGAATAAACATCAAGTGTATTCAAAAAATTGAATTCGAGTTCATATAGCACATAGTTCATATCTATCTCTATAGTAATCATGTGTTGTGTTGCTAAGGTAATACACGAATGATGGTTGAAGTTGGCAACAATCATGATTGTAGATTCTTATTGAAATAGAGAAACGAATTCAAATTTAGTTCGAATTGCAGCGGTAGTATAGACATTTGGAATGCACTAAAATGTTGCTATGAGTAGGTTACATGCATCATACATCCAACGAAAAAATTTAACTGGACATAACATGTTGGTATGAGTAGCATTGAATAGCATTTGTATAGTAAAACAGGACCAGACTCTCTCTTTGTGTGGTGTGAATAGTTTTATTTTTTTAGTTTTTTCGTTGAGGGAAGTGCGAATTGATTTGCTATGTGTATTACACATTAGGCTTGTCCCTAAAATTCAACCTGCGCCTTGTTATATCCCGAAAGTTTGGATATCGTGCTCCCAAAACTGGCGCCTCCACAACCCGCGCCTTGCTATATCGAAATTACAACGCGCGCGAAAGCTCCCTCCAACTGCCAAATCCCGACACGCGAAATCCCATTCTAATCCTGAGCCAAAAGGGCCGCTAGTTCAAATCGGTGGGGGTACTTTTGTAACACACCCTAAATTTTGGACAAGCGGGTCCCTAAGTCATGGTTCCCCCCTCCCATCGCCTCCTTTTCGCCATTCGAAATCCCAGGCCGCCATAACTTCTCCGCTCTAGCCATGAAACCCCACCCTGCTCCGTCCGCCACCTCACCACTGCCCAGCTGGAGCTTCTTCTCCGAAGATGTCGTCCACCACAATAGCTCGACGTCCCTCATCCACCTCCCCGGATGAGGATCGGTCGTCCAGCCGGTTCAGCCGCCCCGTCCTCCACCTCCAAGGAGATGCTTCGACGATCGCCTCGTCTATCGCGGCTGCTCCATCCCCATAGCGCCACCTTAACCTGCTCCACCTGAATCGCAACATCCTCAACGACTCCTCGGACAAAGCCGAGGCCTACTCGGCACCACCAAAGAGGTTGTACACACGTCGCATTGCACCTTCTACTTAACTCGACCTCCCGGCGCTGACGGTGCTCCGTCCCGCACCCCCATGGAGTGGCTACCTCGAAGCCAGCGCCGCGGGCGACATCTCCATGGTGGCTCTCCCCCATTGTGAGGCCCCTTCGGTGGCGGCGTCCATACCAGCCGCATCTGCTGCTGCTCTGGCTCTCGCTCGCCCAGCTGCTGCTGCTCAGGCTCTCGCTAGTGCTACTGCTACTGCTCTGGCTCTTGCACTGCTGCTGCAGCTCTGCCCCTCACTCGTGATGCTGCTCTGCTCCGATTTATCTACACTTCAATCAACTGAATCAACTTTTGGGTCAGTCGATTTTCAGGGGGCGGGGGGTCTCGCCGCAGTTATGGACGAACAACCCACAGCGGGGAGGGGGGCTCACCGGAGAGGTACCCCACTATCTATCTTAGGGTTCTGGGCTGGGTGCTGCTCGCTGATGGTGGGGGTGCAGTGGTGTGGTGGTGGAGTGGGGATCGCCGGAGAAAAAGCTTGGCACGGGGGGCTAGAGGACTGGCCGAGGCGATGGCAGACCGATGGTGGGGAGTTGTTTCGGGGCTGCAAGGCGGTGGCGGACCGGCGGTGGGGAGTTGTTTCGAGGTGACGGCGGACCGGCTATGGGGAGTTGTTTCGGGGCGGCGTGGCGGCGCGGGGTACAGCCGGTGGTGGCTGGCGGCTTAGGGGATGCAGGTTGAAGATGAACAACAGGCCCTCCCTAAACTACATGTCAAGTGCCTCTCTGCTACCATTGCGTTCAGTTTCGACAGTAACATTCAGATTCCGTAAATTTCAGTTTCGGCATTTAAGTTCAGAGTCAAAAGTTTTTACCTCATCTGTTGTAGTCAGGTGGTTTTTGGTGATGTAAATTTTACATCTATTTTAAATCATCTATTGGAGATGCTATTAGAATCCCACTTGAGATTAACGATGTCTGTCTTGTGCCGCTACAGCCTTGACATCTTACGGCTCACGGGAGCTGCTCAACGACAAAACGATCCATCACAACAGAGCAGTGCCCTAGACACTGTCTAGAGATTCCTTAGATCTTCCTCCACACCTCCGACAACCACCTCTGCCTCAACTTCTTCAGTGACCAACCAAATGATGTTGAGGTCGACACGGCTATGGCAAAGAGGTTGTACACTTGTTGCATCACTTATTACTCTACATTCATGTCAATCCATTAGGGCTATTTTGGTTCAACGGAAAAACATAGAAATAGGAAATTTTCCTATGGCACTCTACTATTCAATTATTCATGCATTTTGTTGAAAGGAATGGAGCAAAACATCCACCTGAACCTACTTTTCAAAATCATATGCATGAAAATAAGACCAAGTGCATCAGTGGCAGAATAGCATTCTAATGGTACACACTTTCATATGGTTTCAATTTATATTGGCCATGTTTCTTCGCATTCCTCTGCTCTTCCAATTCCTGTGAACCAAACACCCAAGTTGATAGAAATCCTGTGTTTACAAATGCTCTGTTTACCATGTGCATTCATATCTTATTCCGGTGTTTTTCCTATCCCTGCGTTTTTAGAATCATGCAAGCCAAATGAGCCCTTACAGAATTACTTTAGTTACACGTAGGTGTCGAAGGAAACTTTGTGTGGTTTGTCCGGCTCCTACCACGATGTCGTCAACCTCACCTGAGGTACTCCATCGGCAGAATCATCCACCAAACCAGACATCACGACACATGACCATCTTTCGCTGCCTCAGATCTCCTTCCCTGCCACCGGCACCCACCGCAACGGCATCACCATCATCGACTTAGCAGATGAACCTGACGAGTACACGGGTCCACAAGAGAGGTCACACTCTTTTGTTTCTGCTTAGGTTATGCATTGCTTAAAATTACCTGCTACTTTATCGTCCAGTTCACCTCTTAGACTCCAGTTCAGGTCCAAATTAATGTTCAAACTTGAGTTCTAAATTAGTTGTGCGGCACATATCGAGGCAGCAATGAATAGTATCTTTGTCTAATATCTGGTTCACCTAGGTTATGCCTATGTTGTTCATCTTGGGTGGGAAACAAATAGTAAAGCAATCATCATCTGTCTTCTTATTAAATTAAGCAATCATCAGCCTTCTATCATTATTTTTGGATCCATCCACTGGTTGTTACCATCACTCTAGATTTCTACATGCTCTCCTTACATAATCTCACCATATTTTTTCGTATGCATGTCAGATACTGTACACAGTCATGCTGAACATTGCTACCTCTTGAGCATGCGTTGGGTTTCCCTTGAAGAGGAAAGGGTGATGCAGCAAAGCAATGTAAGTATTTCCCTTAGTTTTTGAGAACCAAGGTATCAATCCAGTAGGATACCACGCGCGAGTCACCTCGTACTTACACAAACAAATAAGAACCTCGCAACCAACGCGATAAAGCGGCTGTCAATCCCTTCACGGCCACTTGCAAGAGTGAGATCTGATAGAGATAATAATAATAAGATAAGTATTTTTTTGGTATTTCTATGATATAAGTTGAAAGTAAAAATTGCAAAATAAAATAGATTGGAAACTTGTATGATGGAAAATAGACCCGGGGCCATAGGTTTCACTAGTGGCTTCTCTCAAGATAGCATAAGTATTACGGTGGGTGAACAAATTACTATCGAGCAATTGATAGAATTGAGCATTTATGAGCATATCTAGGTACAATCATGTACATAGGCATCACGTCCATGACAAGTAGACCGACTCCTGCATGCATCTACTACTATTACTCCACACATCGACCGCTATCCAGCATGCATCTAGAGTATTAAGTTCATAATAATGGAGTAACGCTTTAAGCAACATGATGTAGAGGGATAAACTCATGCAATATGATATGAACCCCATCTTTTTATCCTCGATGGCAACAATACAATACGTGTCGTTTCCCCTACTGTCACTGGGATCGAGCACCACAAGATTGAACCCAAAGCTAAGCACTTCTCCCATTGCAAGAAAGATCAATCTAGTAGGCCAAACCGAACTGATAATTTGAAGAGACTTGCAAAGATAACCAATCATACATAAAAGAATTCAGAGAAGATTCAAATATTGTTCATATATAGTCTTGATCATAAACCCACAATTCATCGGATCTCGAAAACACACCGCAAAAGAAGATTACATCGAATAGATCTCCAAGAGAATCAAGGAGAACTTTGTATTGAGATCCAAAGGGAGATAAGAAGCCCTCTAGCTAATAACTATGGACCCGAAGGTCTAAGGTAAACTACTCACACATCAACGGAGGGGCCATGGAGTTGATGTAGAGGCCCTCCATGATCAATGCCCCTTCCGACGGAGCTCCGGAAAAGGACCCAAGATGGGATCTCTTGGGTACAAAAGGTTGCGGCGGTGGAAGTAGGGTTTCGTGGGGCTCCTGGATGTTTTCAGGGTACCTAGGTATATATAGGAGGAAGAAGTAGGTCGGTGGATCTATGAGGGGCCCACGAGGGTGGAGGGCGCGCCCAGGGGGGTAGGCACGCCCCATGCCTCATGGCCTCCTTGTTGGTTGCTTGACGTCCACTCCAAGTCCTCTGGATCATCTTTGTTCCAGAAATCACGCTCCTGAAGGTTTCATTCCGCTTGGACTCCGTTTGATATTCCTTTTCTGCGAAACATTGAAATAGGCAAAAAACAACAATTTAGGCTGGCCTCCGGTTAATAGGTTAGTCCCAAAAATAATATAAAAGTGTATAAATATGCCCATTAAACATCCAAAAGAGAATATATAATAGCATGGAACAATCAAAAATTATAGATACGTTGGAGACTATCAAGCATCCCCAAGCTTAATTCCTGCTTGTCCTCGAGTAGGTAAATGATAAAAACATAATTTTTGATGTGGAATGCTTTCTAGAATATTCTTCAATGTAGTTTTCTCTGTTGTGGCATGAGTGTTCAGAACCGAAAGATTCAAGATAAAAGTTTATTGTTGACATAAAAATAGTAATACTCCAAGTATGCTAATCAAGCAATTATGTCTTATCAAAATACCATAGCCAAAGAAAACTTATCCCTACAAAAGGCATATAGTTTTGCCATGTTTCATTTTCTTCACACAAAATGCTCTCATCATGCACAACCCCGATGACAAGCCAAGCAATTGTTTCATACTTAGCCTTTTCAAGCTCTTTCAACTTTTACACAATATATGAGCGCGAGCCAAGGACATAACACTATGGGTGGAATAGAATATGATGATTGAGGTTGTGCGAGAAGATAAAAGGGAGAAAGTCTCACATTGACGCGGCTAATCAATGGGCTATGGATATGCTCACCGATTGATGTCAATGCAAGGAGTAGGTATTGCCATGCAACAGATGCACTAGAGCTACAAATATATGAAAGCTCATCAAAGAAACTAAGTGGGTGTGCATCCAACTCGCTTGCTCTCAAAGACCTAGGGCATTTGAGGAAGCTCATCATTGGAATATACAAGCCAAGTTCTATAATGAAAATTTCCCACTAGTTTATGAAAGTGACAACATAGGAGACTCTCTATCATGAAGATCATGGTGCTACTTTGAAGCACAAGTGTGGAAAAAGGATAGTAACATTGTCCCTTCTCTCTTTTTCTCTCTTTTTTTCTTTTTTATTTGGGCCTTCTTTTTTTGGCCTCTTTTCTCCTTTTTCTATTTTTTTATTTTTCGTCCGGAGTCTCATCCCGACTTCTGGGGGAATCATAGTCTCCATCCTCCTTTCCTCACTGGGACAATTCTCTAATAATGATGATCATCACACTTCTTTTTACTTACAACTCAATAATTACAACTCAATACTTAGAACAAAATATGACTCTATGTGAATGCCTTCGGCGGTGTACCGGGATATGCAATGAATCAAGAGTGACATGTATGAAAAAATTATGAACAATGGTTTTGCCACAAATATGATGTCAACTACATGATCATGCATGGCAATATGACAATGATGATGCGTGTCATAATAAATGGAACGGTGGAAAGTTGCATGGCAATATATCTCGGAATGGCTATGGAAATGCCATAATAGGTAGGTATGGTGGCTGTTTTGGGGAACATATAAGGAGGCTTATGTGTGATAGAGCGTATCATATCACGGGGTTTGGATGCACTGGAGAAGTTTGCACCAACTCTCAAGGTGAGAAAGGGCAATGCACGGTTCCGAAGAGGCTAGCCATGATGGAAGGGTGATAGTGCTTATAATCCATGGAATCAACATTAGTCATAAAGAACTCACATACTTATTGCAAAAATATAAAAGTCATCAAAACCAAGCACTACGTGCGTGCTCCTAGGGGGGTATATTGGTAGGAAAAGACCATCGCTCGTCACCGGCCGCCACTCATAAGGAAAGCAATCAAAGAACACCCCATGCTTCAAATTTGTCACATAACGTTTACCATACGTACATGCTACGGGACTTGCCAACTTCAACACAAGTATTCATCAATTTCACAATTACTCAACTAGCACACCTCTAATATTACCACCTTTATATCTCAAAACAATCTATCAAGCATCCAACTTCTCTTAGAATTTAAAATTTATAACCAAAGTGAATTACCATGCTGTTATAAAGGACTCTCAAAATGATATAAGCAAAGCATGAGAGATCAATTATTTCTATAAAATAGAACCACTGCCGTGCTCTAAAAGATATAACTGAAGCAGTAGAGCAAAAATTATCCAACTCAAAAGATATAAGTGAAGCACACAGAGTATTATAATAAATTTCAATTCATGTGTGTCTCTACCAAAAGGGATGTACAGAAAGGATGATTGTGGTAAACTAAAAAAGAAAAGACTCAGATCATACAAGATGTGCCAAGCCAAACACATATCATGTGGTGAATAAAAATATAGCTCCAAGTAAAGTTACCGATGGACGAAGACGAAAGAGGGGATGCCTTCTGGGGCATCCCCAAGCTTAGGGTTTTGTTTGTCCTTGGATTTTACCTTGGGGTGCCTCGGGCATCCCCAAGCTTAGGCTCTTTCCACTCCTTGTTCCATAATCCATCAAATCTTTACCCAAAACTTGAAAACTTCACAACACAAAACTTAAAAGAAAATCTTCGTGAACTCCATTAGTAAAAGAAAACAAACCACCACTTCAAGGTACTATAATGAACTCATTCTTTATTTATATTGGTTTTAAACCTACTGTATTCCAACTTTTCTATGGTTCATAAACTCTATTACTAGCCATAGATTCATCAAAATAAGCAAACAACACACGAAAAAATAGAATCTATCAAAACAGAACAGTCTATAGTAATCTGTATATTTCGAATTCTTATGGAACCCCAAAAATCTAAAATAAATTGCTGGGAGTGAGTAATTTATCTATTAATCATCTGCAAAAACAATTAACTAAATAGCACTCCCCAGTAAACAATGGCAGCAATTCTGGTGAGCGCAAAAGTTTCTGTTTTTGTTACAGCGAGATCAAAAATCCCCCAAGTCTTCCCAACGGTTCTACTTGGCACAAACACATGTAAGTCTAACATACTTTCTATGCATAGGCATCTTATAGGCAAACAAATTATCAAGGCAAGCAAAAAATAGCATATGCAAGGAAGCGGAAAAAAGCAATACTAATCTCAACATAACAAAAGGTAATTTAGTAACATGGAAATTTTTACAACCATATTTTCCTTTATCATGATAATTACATGTAGGATCATAAGCAAATTCAAAAATATAGCTATCACAAAACATATTCTTAACACGATCCACATGTCTGCAAAGTTGGCACTCTTCCAAAATAGTGGGATTAAAATTAACTAAAGTCATGACCTCTCCAAACCCACTTTTATCATAAGATTCAACATGCTCCAAATATGTGGGATCTAGAGTTGACACTCTTCCAAACCCACTTTCAATAATATTTCATACACTATTATCAATCTCATATTCATCATGGGGCTTAAATAAATTTTCAAGATCAAAAGAAGAATCACCCCAATCATGATCATTGCAACAAATAGTAGTCATAGCAAAACTAGCATCCCCAAGCTTGAGGTTTTGCATATCATTAACACAATTTACATTAAGAGAATTTATAATAATATCATTGCAATCATGCTTTTCATCGAAGGAAATATCAAGTATGGGTGCAATAGCAACGATATCATGTTTAACATAAGGAACTATGGCAAATTTATTTTCATAAATATTGGCATCATGGCCACAAGAATAGCAAAAATCATCTTCATCAAGGGATATTACAATCAAATCATCGGAATCATAATTATCTATAGATTCATGCATATCATTATTTTCTTCCGAAGCAGCGGTCATTCTTTCAATAAATTCTTTGACATAGACATTATGAACATAGTTTTCATAGCAATATTTAAGTATGTCAAAAAATTTAGATTCGTAGAGAGTAATATCATACTTTTCAATCAAAGAAGCAACTTCATAAGCACCCTTAAGAGCAACAAATTCTTCAAATTGTGCGATATCGTAGTAATTATAAACACCCTTTGCATAATAAGATAAGATTTCATTATCATTAAACTCACATAGGTAGGGGAGGTGTTTTTTAGGGTTCTTAGAGCAACAAGTAATATCACAAATTTTACAAAGATTCCAAGCATAACTTAGCAATATATTTATTTGATCCCATTAGAGTCTCCCTTTTTCAGACAAACGGTGATGCACAAAATGAGCATGCTCATCTAAATATTTCCCATCAACTAGGCTAGTTGGGGTTTCAGCATGAGCGCATAAGGATCCAAGATGATCCAAGTAGAAGATTTTAAGTGGATCCATATCAATAGATTTTTAGCAAGCAAAGATGCAAGCAAATAGAAGGCACATGGGAACACAAAGAAAGATACATACAAGAAGAAGGCGAACGGAAAAAGGGCGAATAAAACGGCAAGGGTGAAGTGGGGGAGAGGAAAACGAGAGGCAAATGGCAAATAATGTAATGCAAGGGATAAGAGTTTGTGATGGGTACTTGGTATGTCTTGACTTGTGCTTAGACTCCCCAGCAACGGCGCCAGAAATCCTTCTTGCTACCTCTTGAGCATGCGTTGGTTTTCCCTTGAAGAGAAAATCATGATGCACCAAAGTAGCGTCAGTATTTCCCTCAGTTTTTGAGAACCAAGGTATCAATCCAGTAGGAGACCACGCGTGAGTCACCTCGTACCTACACAAACAAATAAGAACCTCGCAACCAACGCGATAAATGGGTTCTCAATCCCTTCACGACCACTTGCAAGAGTGAGATCTGATAGAGATAACAATAATAATATAAGTATTTTTGGTATTTTTATGATATAAGTTGAAAGTAAAGATTGCAAAATAAAATAGATTGGAAACTTGTATGATGGAAAATAGAACTGGGGGCCATAGGTTTCACTAGTGACTTCTCTCAAGATAGCTGCGACGCCTGGATAATTAGGCTACTGTAATCCCCCGTTAATGATGCCACGTCACCTCTATCATTGTAGTTAATTTCGGGTTAGTTTAAAAACCGATTCAAAATTCAAAATCAAGTCAAACAATTAAAATTTTCAATGTCAAAACTAAAATGTTCCGAATGTGACAAATAAATCATGGGCAATACCGGTGGAGAAACCACACTTTTAAAAAATGTTTAAATACTCTAAAATGAATAAAATGGTAGCAAATACAATTATTTAAATGCTTTTAAAATAATAAACAATTTCAAAACTAAATTGTCATAAGTTTTAAACTATTATGGCAATGGCATAATTTGCAGCATCTATTTAGGTGCGACTTTGGTATTTTATAAAACTAAAATAAAATAAACTATAAATGAAAATGGTAAAGAATTAAAAGAAATAGAGAAAGGAATACAAAAAAAGAGAGACCTAAACCTACTGGGCACCTTGGCCCATTAAACCAAACGGCCTAGGCCACCAGCCCTACCTTCTTCTTCTTCCAACTACTCACCAGGGGTTGGGTGGTCGCCATATGCCTGACCACGTCGCGGATCAACCACGTGTCGGCAATCCACCGCATCCCCCGCGACTACAAGGCCGTCCCCGACCCCCCTGGCTAAACCTAGTCCCACTCGACGCCTCCTTTTCCCCCACCTTGCATTGCCCTCTCTTCCCCACCATCCCGAGCGTCTTCATCGTCGTTCGTCGGACTCCATCGCGGCGACCATCGACCCCGCACCCAACCGCCATGTCTAGAAGCTCCGCCAGTGTCTGCTTCGTCTCCCTGAACCACTAGCTCAAGGCCGGAGCCACCCTAGCGCCAGATTGCGACGCCGCTGCTCGATCCTCCACCATCACCGTCGACCTGCACCAACCGAAGCATCACCGTCCTCCCCGAGCTACCCCTCGCACTCCTCTGTGAGCCCGCCTCCTCCTCATTGTTCCCGAGCTCAGATTCGAGCTTGATGTTTGTTCCCCATCATGCCCGTAGTCGTCCCGCCATGCTTCCGCCCCTAGCCCAGTCGTCGCACCCACGCACGTCCTCTGCTGCTCGCGCAGTCCCTTTGCCCCGCGCTCGTCGTCCCCCATCCGGCTGCCGCCACTGCCGCTCTCGACTTGGAGTCGCTGCTGCAGTTTCTGCTAAACTACGTGTTGCTCTTGCTCCTGCTGCCGCCGCTCGCTTGCCCGTTGCCGCTCCTCTTCGTTGCTCGCTCACCACGCGCCCAGTTGCAACCGCCCTGCCCACGCCTCGCCTCGCTCCCGCACTTTCCCTACACCGCCCGCGCCTACAGCCGCCGCCGATTCCAGCGCTCGCCCCGCCTACTCTCTGCAGCCAGTACGCCGCCTGGCCCCGCCTCCTGCCACGGCCCCGCCGCGCCTCTAATCTGGCCAAGGCCGCCATGCGCGTCGTGCGCACCCCTCAGGCTCGCGCCCGTTCGGACACCTCGCCCCGCTGCTCGCCCAAACCCGCTATGGCCCTTAAGGCCATTGATAGTGGGGCCCCACTCCCAGAACAGTTTTGCAGAAAAAATTAAAAAAATAAAGAATTAAAATAATAAATAATAATAAATTAATTAATTAACACTGTTTAGTTAACTAATTAACTCTAATTAAACCAACTAATTAAATGTTAACAAATAATTAGTTTTCATCCTATGACATGTGGGACCCACACGTCAATTTGACCAGTCAAAACCCATGTTGAATGCTGACGTCAGCATACACTGTTCTGGATAATGTTGAATTAAAATAATTAAATAAATCCAAAATTTGATTTAAATCTATTAAAATCAATATAAAATAAACCGTAGCTCGAATGGAAAAACTTTGTACATGAAAGTTGCTCAGAACGGCGAGATGAATCCGAATAAGCAGCCCGTCCATCCTCCACACATCCCTAGCATAGCGAACATGCAACTTTGCCCCTCCGATTCATCTGTCCAAAAACGCGAAACACCAGGGATATTTTCTCGAATGTTTCCCCCTTCACCGGTATCACCTCATACCACCAGGGCACACCTAGCACCGTTACTTGTCATGTCATGCATCGATATGCATCTGTTTGCATTGTATTCATTGTTTCTTCCCCCTCTTCTCTCCGGTGGACTACGAGACTGACGCCGTACTGGTGCCCCGACCGACTACGTTGTTGACGACCCCTACTTGCCAGAGCAACCAGGCAATCCCCCCCCCCTCGATCACCAGATATCGCCTATTCTTCTCTCTACTGCTTGCATTTGAGTAGTGTAGCATGTTACTGCTTTCCGTTAATCCTATCCTGATGCATAGCGTGTCATTGTTGCTACATTTATTGAAACCTTACCTACAATCCTAAATGTTTAGTATAGGATGCTAGTTTATCGTCAGTGGCCCAACATTCTTGTCTGCCTGCCATGCTATACTATCGGGCCGTGATCACTCGGGAAGTGATCACGGGTATATACTCTTACATAATATATGATACTTATGGAGACAAAAGATGGGTTGGCTCGAAGAGTACCCGTGAGTGATTCACGGATTGGGTCCGAAAGTACGTTTGTCCCAACGGCCCTCTGAGTGTATCTTTGTGGCCGAGCGACAGGGTAGGTTGAGACCACCTAGGAGAGAGGTGGGCCTGGCCCTGGTCGGCGTCCGCGGTTATTTCAATATAACACGCTTAACGACATCTTGGTATTTGATCTGAGTCTGTCCACTGGCCTATACGCACTAACCAATTACGCGGGAACATTTATGGGCACTCTTCGTCGTGGTATCAGTCGAAGCTTCGTGACATCAGCAACAGAGCAGCACACACCGGATTGGACCGTAAGCCTGCTCTTGTATTAAGGGGACTAGGTCTGCTTCCGGCCGCCCTCGCAACGTGCAGGTGTGCAATGGGCAATGGGCCCAGACCCCTGCGCCATAGAATTTAGACCGGCGTGCTATCCTCTCTGTTGTGCCTAGGTGGGGGTGCGACGTGTTGATCTTCCGAGGCCGGGCATGACCCAGGAAAGTGTGTCCGGCCAAAGGGGCTTGAGGGTGTTGGTAAATGTGATGCACCCCTTTAGGGAAGTTTATCTATTCGAATTGCCGTGTCCCTCGGTAAAAGAATGACCCGGAGTAGTACCTTGACCTTACGACAACTAGAACTGGATTCTTAATAAAATACACCCTTCCAAGTGCTAGATATAACCCGGTGATCGCTCTCTCACAGGGCAAAGAGGGGAGGATCGCCGGGTAGGATTACGCTATACGATGATACTTGGTGAACTTACCATATACTCTCTTCTACATGCTTCAAGATGGAGGCGACCAGAAGCGTAGTCTTCGATAGGACTAGCTATCCCCCTCTTATTATGGCATTCTGCAGTTTAGTCCACTTACACTACCCTTTCATTGGGACCAATACATATGTAGTGTAGATCCTTGCTTGCGAGTACTTTGGATGAGTACTCATGGTTGCGTTGCTACTTCTTTTTCCCCCTTTCCCGGTTTCTGCGATCATATGATGGAGTCTAGGAGCCAGAGGATCCCGAGGATGATTCTACATGGAGTTCGGCTTCGGAGAGTAGTTAGGAGGTCCCAAGCAGGAGGGCTTTTCAATCGTTGCTACTTTTTTGCTAGCCTTCTTAAGGAAAATTTGTTTAACTTATGTCTGTACTCAGATATTGTTGCTTATGCTGACTCGTCTATGATCAAGCCCTTGTATTCGAGCCCTTGAGGCCCCTGGCTTGTAATATGATGCTTGTATTACTTATTTTTTTGTAGAGTTGTGTTGTGATATCTATCCGTGAGTCCCTGATCTTGATCGTACACGTTTGCGTGTATGATTAGTGTACGATCGAATCGGGGGCGTCACAAGTTGATATCAGAGCCGACTGCCTATAGGAATCCCCCTTCCACACTCCTTGGCCGAAGTCGAGTCTAGACATTGTAAAACATTTTACTGACATGGCTGTGTGTCTGACGGGCCCACGTCGCCATTAGGGTGGTATTAGGATCTTTTATTCCTTGTCTATACTCTGGGACTCTGATCTGTCTTCTATTCAGGTTAGATTGGTTTTATTAACTCTAACATTAGGATCTCGTGATCACATTCGCCTAGAGAGCCCCTTATTACAGATGATCGCCTATTGTGCTAGAAGATTCCGAAGATAATCTCCGATGTTCTCTCGAGGCACCTGTGCCATTGCTTTTACAATTCCCTCCCACCGATGTATCCTTATGGATAACTACCTACATTTGCCGTTCATACATTCATCTCCATTTGATCTTGTTATTACAATATACACCGAAATTCTCTTTATTGTTCCGAGAATACTTTGTTCCTACTGCCTTGTAGTTCTTTCCCACCTGAATACCCCTATGGATAATTTCTCGCACTTATCGAGTATCCATTCATCCCGAGATGATTCATGTATTTCACAAAAGTCTTCAAAATACCATTCGGTCTTTCGAAAATCCTGAGTAGCCTATTGCTCCTGAAATTCTTGCTAGCTTGCGTTATGGTTAATGCCATAAATCTCGTAATCTTATTGGCACCCCTTGCCATTTTTATTTTGAGTCTGTTGATTCAATATGTTGTGAATGCTCGCAATCCTCAATCAGATCCTAGAATTCATCCTTCCGGCTCAGACGTCATTTTAAACATGAGCTGGATTTCGACCAATCAAATTGCCATTGATTGTACCCCTAAGGCTATTCAGCTTATCCATCCCTAATAAGAGCATTGATTCTGATCCCTTGTCTTGGAATTAATAATTCCTCTGCATTTGAGCTTTGAGTTACTTAGTTGTTTCTATAGTCTGATCTGCTTGCATTTTTTCTCCCTCTGGTTGGGTACCTATACTCACATCAGCCCCGTTGTGGACTGCCATACCCATTGCCAGGTTATTATCCGATAGTGTCCTTCACAACCAAAATTCTTGTGAGTTCTTTACCTGATACATAATGCCTTTGGTAAATTGTATCCTCTACTTTTGTCAACCATGATCCACTTTCAAGCTTGTATTATTTACTCCTGAAGTTTGTGGCATATGTTTCTACGATGCCCAGATGGGTTGAACCTATGCCTTCCTTAATCTGTGTGAACCCGAAAGATTTCACGGTCCACAATTATCTAGTATTGCACCAGGTAAAACTTTCAACAACTAATGTCATTTTCTAAAAGCGAGAGGTGAATGGAAGGTTATAGATTGAAGAAGTGGGAGTCGACCTTGAACTTGTGTTCATGCCCATGGACACGATGTAGATCCTATCATGGAAGCTTCTTGTAAATAATTTTTTCCTTGTTATAAAATTATCTGGTATCTATGAATTGATCCTTTGGAATCATGGTTCTGACCATATTTTCTACTTGATCCCATTTCTCAAGCAAGTGAAAACATTTGTCTTCTGCGGATCAATACATCTCCGCAATCCCTATGTCGATCTTCCTTTGAGTAATACCCTCCAGTATCTCGAGAATATCAAAGAATTGTGTTGCTTCCTATGAGTCTTCATCTATAATTGCTTCTCATTGATTTTTGATTTTCCCCGGGTTGTGAGTTATTAGTCACCCGAGAATGCAGATAAGTGAATCGATTCTGCACTCTGATTCAATAAGTCTAAGTAATTTTCATTGCTTATGAGTTTAATAATCCTTCAATTCATTCCTAGCCGAATCGGCTATATCATTTTTGTGCTCAATTTTAACTATGCTACCTGGTCCTTCTTCCCAGAGCAGAAATTTAGATAGTGAGCTAATCTTACATCAATCTTCCTCATCATATCATTTCTCCTTGTACAACACACTTGAATTCGAGTTTGTGTCCTACCCATGGTTCCAATAACCTTCCGCTTCATCATTCCTTTTACTTGATGTGATCACTGATTGATTACATCTTCATGAAATCTCTCAACAAATGTGTCGGATCATCATCAGCCTACCGAGCTTTTCTAGGATATCAATTGAATTCATGATGAGAAATACCATGCTTGCCCCTCGATGATTTGTGTTATCATCGACAACATTCGTGCTTTCCCTTCAACAGAAACTTGTTCATGTTTTGTGTTGTACCTTGAGATCCTTGCTATCCAACTTATGTTATGTTCTACCTTGGAGTATTGCTATCTTTTATGTCAAGAATGTCAAGGGAAATTCACCGCCCTTAAGAATTCTTGATACAAGTGGTACTTATTAACATCACCATTCCTTTTCTTGGTCCTCGTGTTGTTTCTAACCAGAATACCGACAAATGGTCTGTGATGTGTAAATTCTAAACTTCTACCAACCCTATTGCTTTGAAGTTATTGGTCTATAGTTTCATTCTACATCTATGGCTTATTGAATCATCATTTGAACATTGATCGTGCTACCTAGCCCATATATTAGGTGCAAATTTCAACCAATGTTTAACTGTGTATGTTTTCCTTGAGCATACATCATTTAGTCATTTGATCTAGCTAATGTTATCTCCTTGTTCACATAGTTGTGGAAATCCATCTTTTTGGAAATCTCAATGGATTGTTGCTGAGTCAATCAGTCACCTCCTCACCTCTCCTTGATTTAATGGTGAGCCCTTGTTCAGAACTCACTTCCATAGTTCATTTACCGAGAATCATATAATGTCCTCTTGTTATTTGTGTTGCACCTATTCTTCTCAGGCATCCCGAGTCTGAGGTGTCCTAGCACCAATCAGATTTTAAACTTGTCAGATATGATGGTTGGAACATTTTCCAAGAGACATAGCATTGATCTTTATATAACCCAATAAGGTGATATCATGCCTAGCATACTAGGTCGGAGGACCTATTGTTATAGTTTTCTTTTAGGAAGGTTAGCCACTCTTCCATGAGGAAATTGTAAGACTTATTCTATAAGTTGTTCTTGATGAATCCTTTGTGTATCCAAGTCCGACCTTTGCTTGAAGACCATGTCCATGCTATCTCGAAGCATGTCGGTGGTACTCTGATTTTCAACAAGAACATTTGAAGCCTAATGCTAAATGCTTCCTGCTCAATTATCCAAACACCGCTGTCAAGAATTTTCCCTCCCCTTACCTAAATAGTTTTCTACATTATATCCTATCATGGATATCATGCTCTGCTTGTCCTTGGGAAGGATATACCCTCGAAATATGTGTTTTAACACATTTTCCTTTCGATTGTTCTGTTTAATTTGATAACCATATTTTCCTTTCCATTGGTTGGTTTAACGTTTCTTGTGATCTATATGATCTAAGCAGTAATATTCTCCTGCATATGTAAACACCTCGGTGTACAATTCTGTCAACGAGGCCCTGTTACTATTGTTGATGATATTCCGGTAGCCACTGATGGACGAGAAGTTTGCCTAATGGTCTGCCTCGTTCAACAAGCAGGAAAATGGTTCTCTTCGTCCCTCACCCTTGGTACCAATGATACAATCAACATAACTGACCGGTTATTCTCTGACATGCCTGGCTATCATGACCGTGCCAGATGTCAACGCCCTTCCTTATTGTAACCCACATGGTGGGCCCATAACCCACAGTTCGACAGGATCGAAACCTGACTCTCCTGTACACCCTGTTGCCAAAGGTATTCCTTGAGCCTAGCTACGTATGTAATTGATGGGTCACCTTCCTAGTGATCTATTCTGGTATCAGACGCAATACTTATTGTTGTGCCCTGAAACCCTTTCACCTTCTAATTGGGCATCAAACGGTTGCATATCCGCTTGATACTTCTTACTATACCTTCTTGCTTGGCTCTTGATGTGTTTCATTTGACCAACTCGAGAGATACCCCTGTGTTCATTCCTGAGATAACCCCCGATGGTTAACCCTTATAGCATTCTATCATTGTCGAACTGCCCCTTACCTGTTCGTAAGTACGAGACAGACCCCGAAGAAAGGATGTGACTTTGTCAAGATGACCTGAAGTAGAGAAATGAAGACATTAATGACAGGGATCAACTTCTTCGCGAAGAGCAAGCCAGGATGAGAAGACCCGCTAGATTCGTAACCAAAACATTTCCCCCTTTCATTACCTCTTAAATCTCTGGACGACATTTCTTGTAGTGGAGGAGAATTGTGACGCCCGGATAATTAGGGTACAGTAATCCCTCGTTAATGATGCCATGTCACCTCTATCACTATAGTTAACCTTGGGTTAGTTCAAAAATTGATTCAAAATTCAAATTCAAAATCAAGTCAAACAATTAAAATTTTCAAAATTCAAAACTAAAATGTTCCCAATGTGGCAAATTAATCATGGATAATACTGGTGGAGAAACCACACTTTAAAAAAATGTTTAAATACTCTAAAATGAATAAAATGGTAGCAAATACAATTATTTAAATGCTTATAAAATAATAAACAATTTGAAAACTAAATTGTTATAAGTTTTAAACTATTGTGGGAGTGGCATAATTTGTAGTATCTATTTAGGTTCCACTTTGGTATTTTATAAAACAAAAATAAAAGAACTATAAATGAAAATGGTAAAGAAATAAAAGAAACAGAGAAAGGAATACAAAAAAAGAGAGACCTAAACCTACAGGGCACCTTGGCCCATTAAACCAAACGGCCTAGGACACCAGCCCCACCTTCTTCTTCTTCCTGCTTCTCACCAAGGGTTGGGTGGTCCCCGTATGCCCGACCACGTCGCGGATCGACCACGTGTCGGCAATCCACCGCACCCCCCGTGACTACAAGGCCGTCCCCAACCCCCCTGACTAACCCTAGTCCCACTCGACGCCTCCTCCCCCCCCATCATGCATTGCCCACTCTTCCCCACCATCCCGAGCGTCTTCATCGTCATTCGTCGGAATCCATCACGGCGACCGTCGACCCCGCACCCAACCGTCGTGCCAGAAGCTCCACCAATGTCTGCTTCGTCTCCCTGGACCACTAGCTCAAGGCCGGAGCTACCCTAGAGCCGGATCGCGACTCCGTCGCTCGATGCACCACCGTCACCGTCGACCTGCATCCCCGTCCTCCCCGAGCCACCCCTCGCACTCCTCTATGAGCCCGCCTCCTCCTCCTCATTGTTCCTCGAGCTCGGATTCAAGCTTGATGTTTATTCCCCATCGTGCCCATAGCCATCCCGCCATGCTTGCGCCACCGGCCCGGTCATCGTGCCCACGCGCGTCCTCTGCCACTCGCGTCCGCGCCCAACTCCCGCTGCCGCTCGCGCAGTCCCTTCGCCCCGCGATCGTCGTCCCCTGTCCGGTCGCCGCCATTGTAGCTCTCGACTAGGAGCCGCTCCTACTGTTTCTGCTAAACTGTGTGTTACTCTTGCTCCTGCTTTCGCCGCTCGCTTGCCCATTGCCGCTCCTCGTAGTTGCTCGCTCACTGCATGCCCTGCTGCGCCCGCCCCTGCCCACGCCTCACCTCGCTCCCGTGCTTGCCCCGCAGCTACAGCCTCCGCCGATTCCAATGCTCACCCAGCCTGCTCGCTGTAGCCACTCCGCCGACCGATGTGCCCGCCTCCACCCGCAGCTCTCCCTTGCTTCTTCCTAGTGCTGCCCGAGCCTCCTCCCGCCCACGCTCGCATCTGCTAGGACCCGGCGTCACTCGTACCGGCCTGACTCCGCCGCTCGTCGGCGTTGGCCGCGCCCTCCCGCTCGCGCACCCTCCTAGTTGCCCCCGCCTGGCCACGACCCGCTACTGCTTGGCCGCCCTCGCTTGGAGCCGCCCGGCCCCGCCTCCTGCCACGGCCCCACCGTGCCACTGCTCCGGCCACGGTCGCCGTGCGCGCCCCTCGGGCTCGTGCCCGTTCGGGCGCCTCGCCCTGCTGCTCACCCAAACCCGCTATGGCCCTTAAGGCCAATGATAGTGGGGCCCCACTCCCAGAACAGTTTTGCAAAAAAAGAATTAAATAAACAAATAATAATTAATTAATTAACACTGTTTAGTTAACTAATTAATTCTAATTAAACCTGCTAATTAAATTTTAACAAATAATTAGTCTTCAGCCTATGACATGTGGGACCCACACATTAGTTTGACCAGTCAACACCCCTGTTGACTGCTGACGTTAGCATACACTTTTCTGGATAATGTTGAATTAAAATTATTAAATAAATCCAAAATTTGATTTAAATCTTTTAAAATCAATATAAAATAAACCGTAGGTTGGATGGAAAAACTTTGTACATGAAAGTTGCTCAGAACAATGAGACGAATTCGAATATACAGCTCGTTCGTCTGCCACGCATCCCTAGCATAGCGAATATGCAAGTTTCCCCCTCTGATTCATTTGTCCGAAAATGCGAAACACCGGGGATATTTTCCTGGATGTTTCCCCCCTTCACTGGTATCACCTGATACCGCGTTAGTGCACACCTAGCACCGTTACTTGTCATGTCATGCATCATTATGCATCTGTTTGCATTGTATTCATTGTTTCTTCCCCCTCTTCTCTCCGATAGACTACGAGACTGACGCCGTTGCTGGTGCCCCGACCGACTACGTTGTTGATGACCCCTACTTGCCAGAGCAACCAGGCAAGCCCCCCCCCCCCTTGATCACCAGATATCGCCTATTCTTCTCTCTATTGCTTGCATTAGAGTAGTGTAGCATGTTACTGCTTTCCGTTAATCCTATCCTGATGCATAGCCTATCATTGTTGCTACAGTTATTGATACCTTACCTGCAATCCTAAATTCTTAGTATAGGATGCTAGTTTATCATCAGTGGCCCTACATTCTTGTCTGTCTGCCATGCTATACTATCGGGCCGTGATCACTCGGGAAGTGATCATGGGTATATACTCTTACATAATATTTGATACTTGTGGAGACTAATGATGGTTCGCCTCGAAGAGTACCCGCGAGTGATTCACGGATTGGGTCTGAAAGGACGTTTGTCCCGACGGCCCTCTGAGTGTATATTTGTGGCGGAGTGATAGGGTAGGTTGAGACCACCTAGGAGAGAGGTGGGCCTGGCCCTGGTCAGCGCCCGCGGTTATTTCAAAATAACACGCTTAACGACATCTTGGTATTTGATCTAAGCCTGGCCACCGGCCTATACGCACTAACCAACTATGCGGGAGCAGTTATGGGCACTCGACGTCGTGGTATCAGCCGAAGCCTTCGTGACGTCAGCGACTGAGCGGCGTGTGCCGGATTAGACCGTAAGCCTGCTCTTGTATTAAGGGGGCTAGGTCTGCTTCCAGCCGCCCTCGCAACATGCAGGTGTGCAATGGGCGATGGGCCCAGACCCCTGCGCCATAGAATTTAGATCAGCGTGCTGACCTCTCTGTTGTGCCTAGGTGGGACTGCGATGTGTTGATCTTCCGAGGCCGGGCATGACCCAGGAAAGTGTGTCCGGCCAAAGGGGATCGAGCGTGTTGGGAAATGTGGTGCACCCCTGCAGGGAAGTTTATCTATTCGAATAGCCGTGTCCCTCAATAAAAGGACGACCCAGAGTTGTACCTTGACCTTATGACAACTAGAACTGGATACTTAATAAAATAAACCCTTCCAGGTGCCATATATAACCCGATGATCGCTCTCTCACAGGGCGATGAGGGGAGGATCACCGGGTAGGATTATACTATATGATGATACTTGGTGAACTTACCATCTACACTCTTCGACATGCTTCAAGATGGAGGCGACTAGAAGCGTAGTCTTCGATAGGACTAGCTATCCCCCTCTTATTTTGGCATTCTGCAGTTCAGTCAACTTATACTACCCTTTCATTGATACCAATGCATATGTAGTGTAGATCCTTGCTTGCGAGTACTTTGGAGGTTTACTCACGGTTGCTTTGCTACTTCTTTTTCCCCCTTTCCCGGTTTTTGCGATCAAATGATGGAGTCCAGGAGCCAGAGGATCTCGAGGATTATTATACATGGAGTTTGGCTTCAAGGAGTAGTTAGGAGGTCCCAGGCAGGAGGCCTTGCCTTTTCGATCGTTGTTACTTTTGGGCTAGCCTTCTTGAGGCAAACTTGTTTAACTTATGTCTGTACTCAGATATTGTTGCTTCCATTGACTCGTCTATGATTGAGCCCTTGTATTCGAGCCCTCGAGGCCCCTAGCTTGTAATACAATACTCGTCTAAGTATTACAGTGGGTGAACAAATTACTATCGAGCAATTGATAGAATTGAGCATAGTTATGAGAAAATCTAGGTATGATCATGTATATAGGCATCACGTCCGTGACAAGTAGACTGACTCATGCCTGCATCTACTACTATTACTCCACACATCGACCGCTATCCAGCATGCATCTAGAGTATTAAGTTCATAAGAACAGAGTAACGCTTTAAGCAAGATGGCATGATGTAGATGGATAAACTCATGCAATATGATATAAACCACATCTTTTTATCCTCGATGGCAACAATACAATACGTGTCGTTTCCCCTACTGTCACTGGGATCGAGCACCGGAGGATTGAACCTAAAGCTAGGCACTTCTCCGATTGCAAGAAAGATCAATCTAGTAGGCCAAACCAAACTGATAATTCGAAGAGACTTGCAAAGATAACCAATCATACATAAAAGAATTCAGAGAAGATTCAAATATTATTCATAGATAGTCTTGATCAAAAACCCACAATTCATCGGATCTCGACAAACACACCGCAAAAGAGGATTACATCGAATAGATCTCCAAGAGAATCGACGAGAACTTTGTATTGAGATCCAAAGATAGAGAAGAAGCCATCTAGCTAATAACTATGGACCAGAAGGTCTGAGGTAAACTACTCACACATCATCGGAGGGGCCATGGAGTTGATGTAGAGGCCCTCCGTGATCAATGCCCCCTCCGGCGGAGCTGCAGAAAAGGCCCCAGGATGGGATCTCTTGGGTACAGAAGGTGGCGGCAGTGGAAATAGGATTTCGTGGTTCTCCTGGATGTTTTCAGGGTACATAGGTATATATAGGAGGAAGAAGTAGGTCGGTGGAGCCACAAGGGGCCCACGAGGGTGGAGGGCGCACCTAGGGGTGGTAGGCATGCCACACTGCCTCGTGGCCTCCTCGTTGGTTGATTGACGTCCACTCCAAGTCCTCTGGATCATGTTTGTTCCAAAAATCACGCTCCCGAGTTTCATTCTGTTTGGACTCCGTTTGATATTCCTTTTCTGCGAAACACTGAAATAGGCAAAAAAACAGCAATTTGGGCTGGGCCTCCGGTTAATAGGTTAGTCCCAATAATAATATAAAAGAGTATAAATAAGCCCATTAAATATCCAAAACAGAATATATAATAGCATGGAACAATCTAAAATTATAGATACGTTGGAAATTCAGCCTGGTCCGGACCCGATAGCTTAACGGCGACCCGATAGCTTAACGTTGGAAATTTGGTGTTTCCTGTGGCCAATGATAATTTTACACATGGAAAATCGCCATTGGTCCGGACTGTTAACGGGTTATCAGATCCAAAACCGGACCCGATAGCTTAACGACGACCTCTTATGGTGGATGCCACGTGTCGGTCACCCTTGACCAAACCACTTCTATGACGTCCGATTTATCGTCATGGAAGTGGACACTTCCATGATGATATTTTTGGTAATGCCATCGAACATTTCTACGACAACACATGTACGACTATCTTGATTCTGTCATAAAATCCTCATGGATGTACATGCATGACAGAAAACGTGACCTACTGTGACAAACACATATCATCACTGAAATGTCTTTTTTGTAGTGCTCCTAGCTCCTCCTACCTATAAATATGCCTCCCCTACTCAAAATTCGTGTGAAACCCTTGCTCCCCCCTCCACCGCGCCGCCGGACACGTCTGGGCGACGCCGGTCACGTCCACCGCCACGCCCCGGCGAACCCTGTCTACCTCCGCCTCCACCGACGCCGCGGCCCGGAGAGCCCGGGTTGGGCCCTCCCGGCCCATCGCCTCCGCGCCACCGCCCGTGTGTTGCCCGCGCCGTCCGTGCTTGCCGCCATCGCCGCACAAGCTCATTGCCGCTCCGACCTCCGCCGCCTTGGTCCCGCCGCCTGCCGGACGTCCCCGACACTGCGCCGCCCGACGTTGCCGACCCTAGATACGGCCGCGCAGCTCGACGATGGGCCGGATCCGGCCAGCTCCTCACCAGAAACCTTGCCCCCGCGATCTACGATTGCCGTCTCCTCCAACTCCTGTGACTTCTCCAGACACCTCGTTTTCCGTGCAAACCCTAGATACGGAGTGGTAGAATTCATCTAAGTCCCGAAAATCTCCACCTCATGTGCCCCTCTTTGAGATGTCATATCTCCATGCTCAGAGCTCCGATTTGCGCATATGATATATCAAAATGTTCGTCTCGCGGTGCTGTTCATGTTATTTTCACTTTCATGCATGTTACTGTCCATATTAATGCCCCAACCTTCGTTGCAAAAGTGTTATATGATGTTTTTGCTCGAATTCATCATAAGTTGCTGATTTGTCATTTTCATTGCATTTTGTGTGTGCATCCTATGAGCATCATGCCGACATGTTTTAGGAGAATCTCGATGCCATCTTTACAGTGGTCCAAGCCTTGTATTTTTATGAGCTCTATGGTGACTAGCACAAGCATCCAAACTAGGCCACATGGTGTTGCTGATTGCAAACACTTAGAATTTTTGCTAAGTCTTTTACTGTTACAATATGTTGCTATGTTGTCTTGTTGTCACAAATAGATCCATGCATATTTGGAGTAAGGATGGCAATGGGCCGGGTTTGGATCGGGTTGAACAATATCAAATCCATATCCATATCCATGAAGACATTCTTTGTCCGCCCATGAAAAAAAACATGGGTGAAAAATTGTGTCCATGTCCAAACCCGATGGATATGCATACCCACTGGATATCCATTGGGTCCCCTCGACATATAAATAAGACATAACACAATGTTAACATAAGCTCTTCAAGTATTCACCTCGTGGCAGGCTAGGCCTCAATTATGGTAAATCAACGTCCACTAACAACTTAAGATCATTTAGTATTTTCTAATAGATGAGAATGACGATTCATTTAACAAGGAGATAAAAATAAGGGAAGGGGCATTGGTCATTGGAGTATGTTACTAAGGGGATTAAATGTCAACTAATAAAAGTTACAACGGGGATTATGAAATTTCTTTTGCATGTTTTAGATAACAAAGTGTAAAATTGCAGTGGGACACGTGACTGTGGGGTAGGGATATCAAATTTTGACCCATTAAGTCATACTATTGGATTGGGTTTGGGTATACCCACTGGTACAAGATTATATCCATGCCCTACCCACGAGAAATTGGGTCGGGTTTGGGCGCCGCCCATGGACACAAAAGCATATCCAAACCATATCCATTCGGGTCGGATATCCATGGGTATCCATGCCCATGGGTAAAATTGCCATCCTTAATTTTGAGGTAGTTTAGTAAGAGTGTTTGAAAGATATGGTTTTGCTCCATCCATTCATGCCTCTGGTTGTAATTATGGAGTAGTATATCTTGTCATTACCATGCTCTACTTTTGCTAAATATTGTTGTTGGCAGATTCTTAACATGAAGTTCATTTTTGCCATTTGTTTTGCTAGTGATCCACGCACCCTATCAACTTTCTGTTGCCATGTTTAGCTTCATAATAGTGTCTTCTTACTAACCTTGTGATGCCATGATATGCTTTGTGGTGAGTGGCATGAGCTTGCAAAGCTGCTATCAGGAATTTGTTTCTGCCATGGAACTGATCATATCACTTGCCATGTTTGCATTGATGCTACCATCTTGTCTGTGCATTTTTGGTTAAAGTTAAGTAAGGGAGTTTTGTTGTTTACCTTTAGTAGTAGCACACCATGGCTTTGTTTTCCATGATATGTTCCTGTAGCATGTTGTTTGCTAGCTCTAAACATTGCTACCTAATGTTGTTTATACCTTGTTTAGTATTTTCACAAAGTCTGTGAAGCCGTTATCATTTGCATTTTTGCCATGCTATTTTAAGCTTGTTCTAGTGAGTTCTACCAGGAGCTCAGTGTTCATGATTTCCAGAGCTTTACTTGTACTTCAGTGCCATGTGCTTTGTTGCTATATTGGAGTGTTGTAGCATAGATTCTTATTGCATCTTAAGTGCCATGATGTTATTAAGCACAGTTTTGCATCGTTCTTGTTTGGCTCGTCATTTGCAAACCGTGCATCCATTTTCGGCGATCCTTATATCAATTTCAACCGAAATCACTCAATCTTTACAACGGCATGCTTGGTTTTCCAAGTTCATGCTTTAATCATCCTTTCCCTTTCGGAGTACCCATATGCATTGCACATCATACCTTGCATTCCATGCCATGTATTGCATCATGTTGCTTGTGCATTGCATCATCATTGATTGTTGTTGTTTTGCTTGTGTTCTTGCTCCGAGTAGAGCTGGGAGAGGAGTTTGTGAACGAGGAACCTGTGGAGTACGTTTACTAGGAGCAAGCTTTCGACAACTCTGAGAACTTTGCAGGCAAGATGACGATTACCCTCGATATCACGTATATCTTTGCTTGCTAGTTGTTCGTTCTATCGCTATGTTGCGCTACCTACCACTTGTTTATCATGCATCCCATATTTCCATGTCAAGCCTCTAACCCACCTTGCTAGCAAACCTTTGTTTGGCTATGTTGCAGGTGCCTTGCAGGTTGTTCCATGTTGGAACATGGATACGTTGGGATATCACAATATCTCTTACTTAATTTAATGCATCTACATACTTGGCAAAGGGTGGAAGGCTTGGACTTTTTCTTGGTGTTTTGTTCCACTCTTTCCGCCCTAGTTTCCGCCATACCGGTGTTATGTTCCTTGATTTTGTGTTCCTTACGCGGTTGGGGTTATGGGACCCCCTTGACAGTTCGCTTTGAACACTGGCCCGGGGAGTTGAATTAAGATAATCCTCGGGTTTTAACATTTGCCTAATAAGAACTAAAATTTGCCTAGGGATCAATTAACCCGAGGATTATCTTAATTCAACTCCCCGGGCCAGTGTTCCTCCGAGTGCTGGTCCAACCTGGGCGATGTCCGGCCCTGAGGGAGTCCTGGACTAAGGGGTCCTCGGGCGTCCGGCCTATTGACATGGGCCGGACTGATGGGCTATGAAGATACAAGACCGAAGATTTTCTCATCCGTGTCCGGATGGGACTCTCCTTGGCGTGGATGGCAAGCTTGGCGTTCGGATATGAAAATTCCCTTCTCTATAACCAACTTTGTACAACCCTGGTCCCCTACTATGTCTATATAAACCGGAGGGTTTAGTCCGTAGAGGCAATCATATTCATATAGGCTAGACTTCTAGGGTTTTAGCCATTACGATTTCGTGGTAGGTCAACTCTTGTAACCCCCATACTCATCAATATTAATCAAGCAGGACATAGGGTATTACCTCCATCCAGAGGGCCTGAACTTCGTGTCCCTTGTCTCCTGTTACCATCAACCTCAGACGCACAGTTCGGGACCCCCTACCCGAGATCCGCCGGTTTTGACACTGACATTGGTGCTTTCATTGAGATTTCCAGTATGTCGCCGCCAGAAGGTTCGATGGATCCACCAATCATCTTTAACGACGCTGCCCTAGGGGAGGTTTTTCCCCTGGCCAGATCTTCGTATTCGGCGGCTTCGCACTGCGGGCCAACTCGCTTGGCCATCTGGAGCAGATCGACAGCTACGCCCCAGGTCACCAGATTTGTTTTGTAAACCTAGATTATGTCGCTGATATCCGAGGAGACTTGATCTTCCAAGGATTCACGACCCCAACCTCCGCTCTGGCCTTAAAGACGAAGCACCTTGCCAGTACCGAAGACGGGATTTCTAAGCCCGCCGGACTATCTGTGGCCACTAGGCCGGTACGGGAGTGCCAGAGGAAGCAGCGTCACTGGCATCCATCACCAAGACGGACTCTTCCTCAGATGCCGGCTCCGAACTCTCGGGGTCAGCATCGTGTGAGCTCGGCCAAGGAATTCCCTTCCCGCCATACTCCACGAATCCTTTTCTCCCTCAAAAAACCTCGCCTTTAAGCGAGGGTCTGGACTTGATGCGATCCCTCGTGGTTACGAAGGAGCAACGTCCAAACTACCCCCAACCCGGACAAGGGGCTGAGAGCGGGGAATTTTACGTCCCACCCACCACCCACTTCATCGCCACAGTAGAGGACTTAACTGACATGCTCGATTATGGCTCCGAAGACATCGATAGTATGGAGGACAATGCCGGAGAGGAGCAAGCCGAAAACCCACCATTTACCGGACGCAGGACGGCTACCTCTTCTTATGACGTCTACATGGTGGATGCACCCAAGGAGGGTGACAGCGATAAAGAGAAAAATCCAGTAGAGGATAAACCTCCCGAGATACAACAAAAGCACCAACGACGCCGCTCTAAATCACGCTGCAGCAAATACAACAATACCGGCACGACAGACAACAACACCCCGGATGATGCCGAAGACCAAGAAAACCACATCGAACAAAACTCTAAACAAGACAATCGGGAGGATGGGCGAGTTAGCCCTGATGAACAGGCTACAAACGAAGACTCGGAGGACAGTAATTATCTTCCACCCTCCGAGGATGAGGCGAGCCTCGGTGACGAAGACTTTATCGTGCCTGAGGAACCTCTCGAGCAGGAGCGCTTTAAGCAACGGCTAATAGCCACTACAAGGAGCCTGAAAAAGAAGTAGCAGTAGCTTCAAGCTGATCAAGATCTGCTCAATGATAGATGGACTGATGTCCTGGCAGTAGAAGAATACGGCCTCGAGCACCCAACCAAAAGTTACCCGAAGCATAAACTGCTACCTCAATTCGATGACGAGGCACTTGAGCCTGTACCATTAGCGCGTAATACGGCTGATCGACAACCACGTGGCCGGGACAAAACGGCAACTCAAGCCGAACACCGGCCCATCCTACCTCGCCGTAAAGGCAGAGACAAAATAGGTCCGGCCAGATCGATCTACGGATCGCGTGGGCGTACCCCAATGTGCGACGAGGGCTATCAAGCAGAACATGGCAAGCACAATCACGTCCGAGCTGAAAGCCGCAGATGGACTCCATCCGATCTACGTCATGATCTGGCCCGATATAGAGGCGCAGCACACACCCTCTGCTTCACTGATGAAGTGATGGAACGTGAATTCCCAGAAGGGCTCAAACCCGTGAATATCGAATCATATGATGGAACCACAGATCCCGCGGTATGGATTGAAGACTTTATTCTCCATATTCATATGGCCCACGATGATGATCTTCATGCCATCAAATACCCTCCCCCTAAAACTCAAGGGCCCAACCCGGCACTGGCTGAACAGCCTGCCGGAAAACTTTGTTGGCAGCTGGGAAGACCTGGAAGACGCCTTCGATGACAACTTCCAAGGCACATACGTCAGACCTCCGGATCCCGATGACTTAAGTCACATAGTCCAACAGCCCGAAGAGTCAGCAAGGAAATTCTGGACTAGGTTCTTAACTTAAAAGAACCAAGTCATCAACTGTTCGTATGTGGAAGCCCTAGAGGCCTTCAAACACAGCATCCGCAACGAATGGTTTGCCCGACACCTCGGCCAAGAAAAGCCGAAGTCCATGGAAGCCCTCATTGCAGTCATGACCCGCTTTTGCACGGGCGAAGATAGCTGGCTAGCCCACAACAATAACAATGCATGTGAACCTGACACCTCGGAAGCCAGAAATAGCAACGTCAAGTTCTGACGCGACAGGCACAAGCGTCCAAACAATGGTGGTAATACCGATGACACGGCAGTCAACGCCGGATTTAGTGGCTCCAAGTCCAGTCAGTGGATGAAGCCATATAAAAGAAATAATCAGGGCCCTTCCATCCTGGACCGCATACTCGATCGTCCATGTCAATCCATGGCACCATGCCGGCAAGTTAAATGTCAAAGATAAGGAGAAGGGGTCGCAAAGAGAGAATGACGACGAGGAGCCCCGTCCACCGAACACAGGGGGACAGAAGAAGTTTCCCGCTCAAGTCAAAATGGTGAACATGATATACGCTACCCATATCCCCAAGAGGGAGCGCTAGCACACACTCAGGGACGTCTATGCGATAGAGACAGTCGCCCCAAAATTCAACCCATGGTCGTCATGCCCGATCACCTTTGATCGCAGGGACCATCCGACCAGTAGCAGTCATGGCGGTTCAGCCGTACTGGTCCTCGATCCAATAATTGATGGATTCCACCTGACACGAGTTCTCATGGATGGTGGCAGCAGCCTCAACCTGCTCTTTGAGGATACAATGCGCAAAATGGGCATCGATCCATCAAGGATCAAGCCCACAAACACTACCTTTAAAGGAGTTATACCAGGTGTAGAGGCCCGCTACACGGCCTCAATCACATTGGAGGTCGTCTTCGGATCCCCGGACAACTTCAGAAGTGAAGAGTTGATCTTCGATATCGTCCCTTTCCGCAGTGGTTATCACGCACTGCTCGGACGAACCTCATTCGCTCGATTCAATGCGGTTTCGCACTATGCTTACCTCAAGCTCAAGATTCCTGTCCCACGCGCTGTCATAACAGTCAATGAAAACACGGAGCGCTCCCTCTGTACGGAGGAGAACACCGCGGCCCTCGCAGTGGAAGTACAGAGAGACCTTTTTAGGCAGAACTTTAACTCAGCGGTTAAGCTCCCGGACACTGTCAAACGAGTCCGAACTACTCTGCGGCATGACTGTCCAGCTCACCGAGAGTTAGACTAGCAATTCGACCTTTGTCTCAGCCCTGACCAAGTGGCGGCATACGTACCATGTGTACATAATTATGCACTAAGAATACCATGGGCAGAGACGGAGGCATAACCAGAATGTGGTCCACAATATGGCCCTACTTTCTCTGGACACACATACTTTTACTTTTCTTTTTATCCTTTTCAGGTTTCTTTTCCACAGGCCCCTCTCAATGGCCTGGCAATCAGTCCTTTCGAGGGACGGGTACACCAAGGTGGCAAGTAGCACATACGTGTGGGGGAATCTCTAGACGTTCTTCTTAATGATCATTCTACCTGCTTTCAGGACCCGTACGCAGCTCCTCCTTCGTCTTGGCATGTTAAATAACCATTGTTGCTTATCGCACTATTTGTACAAAATACGCTTTGATGTATTAATCGAACTATAATGGAAACAGTTTGCAGCCCAACTTTTGAGGCACTAGCTTACTACTTCATTTTTTCTTGATAATCTTATCAATTGCACTTGTACACTTTGGTACGCCTTAAATCGCTAGGGGCTTCATTGCGCCCCATATTATGGCAATAAAGTTCGAACACTTTTTAAAATATAGTTCGGCACCCTGAATTTAGCATTATATGCATTGGCTCCAAATCATGTCTTTGGTCAACAGTTGGGTTGCCCGGCTCCTGTGCTTACTACCTTACGTTCCGCTCTATCGGCTAGGGTAGTAAAGGGGGAACTACTGTGATTGTGTCCTGGTTTATCCAGATGAGCACCTCAGTAGAGAAAGCCAAAAACTGACTGTCATGATGCGGCGTAAGCCGGTCAGCTCTTCGGAGGTTACAAATCTTTTGCGATTTTTCCCACATTATGTGATGGATCGGCCTTAGTCCGATCTGGTGTTTACAGCACCCTAGTCCGGATTAAATGCTAACTAGGGGCTGCGCCTACATTTTTATTGTTGAACTCCTATGGCTAAGTGAGGGTGATAAAGCCACATAGTCCGATTGCCAGGTTTGTTGTGCTAAACACCTCGTTCAAGGACCAAATTTTTGGATCAAGAGTGTTTAGATTCCATCCTGAACACCCCCGTCCTACCTATGTGGGGGATGAAGCCGACGACTGGCCTACTCTTAGATTTAATACAAATAGCTACACAGGAGGTAAAATTTTAAATAAATAATAAAAAGCATTATATTACATAACAATCTCGTTTCATCATACAAGGCAGCGACAACACGAATGTATTCATTCGAAGATAATGTCTTTTGCACATTGCGCCGCCACAATGCGGGACCCCTCCAGGACATCTTCAAAATACCGCTCGGGCGTGCGGTGCTCCTTGCCAGCGGGCGGTCCCTCGGTCGCGAGCTTGACGGCGTTCATCTTCGCCCACTGCACCTTGATGCAGGCGAAGGCCATCCGCACACCCTTGATGCAGACCGACCGCTTGATGGCGTCAAGCCGGGGGCAGGCATTGACCAGCCGCTTCACGAGCCATAAGTAGCTGTTGGGTATAGGTTCGGCAGGCCACAGCCGCATTTTTAAGTCTTCCATGGCTAGTTCGGCCACCCTATGCAGTTTGAGCAGTTGTTTTAGCTGGTCACTAAAGGGCACCGGATGCTCTAGTGCAAGGTATTGCGACCAGAACAGCTTCTCTGTTGAGCTCCCCTCTTCGGCTCAGAAGAACTATGCAGCGTCGGCTACACTGCGCGGCAAATCCGCAAATGCTCCTGAGCAACTCCAAATCCGGGTTAGTAAGAGATAACTCTTCTTCACATATTTGCTCTGCATAATGAAGGCCTTACCCGCCGCAATCTTCTTGGCCTCTTGAATCTCCTGGAGAGCGCCCTGGGCTTCAGCCCGGGCATCTTGTGCGCTTTGGCGAGCCTTGGCAAGTTTGGTCTGTTGATCCGCAATATTGCGCTCCAAGGACTTGCATTTCTTCACGGTGTCCTGGAGCTCTTGCTGGACCTCACCAACCTTGGCCTCGTGCTTTTCGTAGATGGTTTGTTCCTTGGCCGCTCTCTCCTACAAATACCATGGCACTATAGTCAACATAAATTATCAATCCTTTCTGATATATAGCAGGTCATTACATACCTTGCTTATCCTCCAGTTGTTTCCTTGCTTGGCCAAGCTCCTCCTCAGCCCGCTCTGGCCTCTGCCTCAGTCCGGAGACTTCGGCAGCATGAGAAGTTGCGGCTAGCAGCGACGCCTGCTTACTCACATAGACATATACGGTTAGTCTCCTACGAAAAACTATTTGATCCTCTGTTCGAACACCGGACAGAGTCTCAGGGGATACTCTCTATATTGTGACTTTCTATACAATTACGTCGCTTACCTCAAAAGCTGTTAGAAGGCTGGTGCAGGCTTCAGTCAGTCCAGTTTTGACGGACTGAACCCTCTCAATCACCATACACATAAGGGTGTGGTGTTCTTCCATGATAGAAGAGCCTTGCAGCGCTTCCATTAAAGTACCCGGTGCCTCTGGATGGACAGAGGCCATCGGGGGAACAGGTGCACCTCATTCTCTCGAAGGAGGCTGCCTGCCTGATTCCGGAGCCTTACGGGTCTCCGGAACAGTATTTGGCTAGGGGCCAAGTCGGATATGGCCCCCATCGCCAGTCTCCAGGGGGATCCGTTCCCCCTGGCTTCCGGCAGCTGAGGTTTCACCCTCCGGCGCCGCTTTGATGGCCATGCATGCCTGTCCCTGTCCTGTGAAAGTCCTTTGGTCCACCGCTTCGGAGTCATCCGTGGCCTTGGGGAGGTGGCCGTCGGCAGTGAATCACTATCCATGGCCTTCAGATCCAGCGAACCCCTCGATGAGGATCACTGGGAGCTGTCGTGGGCCGGACTACAGTAAGGTCGATTCAACGCATTAGGAGCACAAAACAAGGGAGTCGGGCACATCAGTGCGTCAGAGCCTTCGAATACTTACGATCCGGCCGGAGGCTTCTCCATGGGGTGCCACTCTGAGCTGTTGTCGGTGGCCGGCGTGGTGTCATCCGCGAGGGTGGCTGTCCTCCTCTTGGACGCTTCGGCCTCCAGACACATGGAGGCCGCCCTTTTCTTCCTTCCCCTTGCAGGGGGGGGGGTTGCTTCCTTCCTCCTCCTCCTCCTCATCGTCGGCGGGTGAGTAATGAGTCTCAGCGTCTTCGAACGTCATGTCCGGAGTGCCCTTGGTACGGAGGCCGCCTCTGGCCCCCTTGGCCTTCTTCTCCGATGCCTGGTAGGGCGCCGAAACCAACATCTTCGTCAGAAGAGGAATTATTGGGTCTTCAGGCAGCGGAGCCGGACACTTTTCAGCTCTGTCTTCTTCGTCTAGCCCTGAAAAAGTAAAGACGAGGAAGCTTAGACAAGCCCCTTGAGTATGTAAGTAAAGGATACACCTTGAAAACATGGGAAAACATACTGGACTGGCGGGGTGGGACAGGTTGTACCCACAGTCTTCGGTCTCCTTCGGCCATGTTTTGTCGGCCTTGAAGAGCACCTTCCAAATACCTTCGTGTGTAACACTGAAGAAGTGTTGCAGGGTCTGGTGCTTGGCCGGATCGAATTCCCACAAATGGTTGTAAGTGCATCTAGTGCCCCTTAGTGATTTTGGTTTATTGAAGACTTATAGGTTAAGGGACTAATGTGTTTTTGAGTGTACACATGTCTATAAGTCTATGAGGAGTTTGATATTTACGGAGGAAGTCGACCCCTAAAAATGAATTCTTCGACTGAAGACTTTGGATTTCTGAAGACTTTCTGAAGACTTTGAAATTGAAGAAATAGGTGCAATCCTGAAGACTTGGTATTCATTCGAGGAACATGAAGCGTGAAGACTTTTGTTTTCATAGTTTCTTTTCTCTTTCTTGAGTCATAGGAAACACCGTACTGTTAAAGGGGATCGAGGAAATACTACGGAAAAATTTCCATGTGATGCTCAACTCAAAATCCTACACCTACCAATCCCTTCGAGTGAAGCCATTGGAAATCTCATACAGTTCAGTCATATTCTTCAGTAACAGAGATGAAGTTCTTCTGGTCTCTGAGAAATTTGTTCTGATTGAGGAGTTAGGAATTCGCCAGTGCGGATTGCCTACATAGTGAGGAACATGATAGCTCTGAGGATTTTGCTACCCAAAATTCCGACCGTTGCTGTGCTATGCGCCAGCTATCCCAAAATATCTACCCACCTAACGGTCATATCATTGAAGGGCATTTATGTCTTATCATGTCGTGTTGCTCCCTAGACTATAAATAGCCGCCCCCTACAACCACTAGCTGGTTGGCTACTCCGAGAGAAACTGACACATGTCATTTGAGAGCATCCCATCCTCCGAGGACTTTGAGCGAAAATCATCAAGTGAGGAAAACCCAAACCCAAACACCTACAAACCCAAAGTGATTAAGCATCACTAAAGAGATTGATCCTGCGTGGATCCGACGCTTGTTACCTTTGAAGATTGTGCTTCTTCCAAACGGTTAGGCGTCAAGGTCTAGAGCATCCAAGAGGAATTGTGGATCGCCGAGTGACCAAGTTTGTGAAGGTTCGGAAGTCACTTGAAGACTTACCACGTGTGATTGGGCGAGGTCTATGTGACCTTGTCTCAAGGAGAATACAGTGAGGACTATGTGTCCGGGACTGTGTGTCCTCATGTTTAAATACCTAGCTGCTCCAACCAGATGTACAACTGAGACAGCAGTTGGAACTAGTCTACCAAATCATTGTCTTCACCAAGCTCACTAGTTCTATTTCCTCAACTCTTTCATTTCCTCATAACTGTGTTGAGTGCTTGTTCGTATCTGTGTTTGAAGACTTTGACTGAAGACTTTCTCAATTTCCTCAGTTCAATATCTTCAGTCTGTCTTCATCTTGTGTTATTCTGTGTTTACGCTGTCTGTACTCTGTGCTTGTCTTCATTTCATCATGATGACTATGCTTGTGCTCTGTTATGTTTAATTTTGAGTACTTATTCCACTGCTAGTAGTACTTCGCTAAGGAATTTCCTCACCTGGAAATTCCTCAGTGAAGAATTCATAAAAATCGCCTATTCACCCCCCTCTAGTCGATATAATGCACGTTCAATTGGTATGAGAGCAAGGTACTCCCTTGTTCTGTGTGATTTTGGTTTAACTGCCTGGAGTTTTAGTTATGTCGACCACCGGAATGAAGACTGTGTCATGCCCCATCTTTGACGGTCACGAGTATCCCAAGTGGAAGGCCATGATGAAGAAGCACCTCATGGCAATGAACAGCGAGCTGTGGATCATCACTAAGATTGGCCTGACCGATCTTTGCAAGATGGCAGAAGCTAATGACATTCGCAAGTACACTCTTCTCAACCTCATGGCGAAGGATGTCATCTACTCCTGTCTGTCTCAAAATCAGTTCAGGAATATCATGCATCTTGATCATGCGAAGCTTATCTGGGACCGTCTCTCTGAGGTGTATGAAGGTCATCGAACCCGTCATGATCCTTGGTTTGAGGACTTCAAGGAATCTCTCAAAGTGATGACATTTGAATCAGAATCATCATCTTCTGCATCATGCCTTAGGCAAAAGATGCTAAGGTAACTGAATGCTATCTATCTAAATCTAGTGATGATGAATCTGGTGATGAATTTGGACCCAGCTATGTCAAACTTGCTTCCCTTGCCACTAAACAACAAAGAGCTTTGGAAAAAGTTCAGTACATGCTAAATAAGAGTGATGATATGTTGGGAGAAGAAATGGATCAGTCCAAAGCTTTGGCTGAGAGTCTTCAGAGGCTTCAATCTTAGTTTGACAACCTTCAAGGTCATCATAACACTCTCTTATCTGATCATGAAAAGCTTTCATATGAACTTCATCAAAGAAAGCAAGATCTTGAAAAGCTAAGAGTGAGTTATGCAGATCTTCAGAAGGAACATGATTCATTACTTGCTCAACAAATCAGCGCTTCTCAGGAAGAATTTGTACCTCCATGCTTGAAGTAAATTGAACGTGAATCTGCTAATTCTTCACCTGAATGTTCAAATGCTGCTAATGTTTCAAATTCATCTCCTGCCTCTGCTATCACTAATTCCTCATCTGAGGACATTGTTAGTATCACTAACAATGCAGGGCTGAAGGAATTGTACATGACAGGCATGTACAAAAGCCTCAAATGGCATCAGACTCTTTGTGGTGTGCTTAAAAAGCAGATCCTCAACAGGAACCCTAGTAAAGAGGGCATTGCCTTTGAGAGGAAACTCAATGCTGATGGTACATATTGGAAGCCTGAGCAGTACCCCAAAACCTCATGGGTTGCTGCAAAGGGACCTCCAGTTGATCCATCTAACTTATCTAGCTTTGCATGTGAATCTCCTCATTCTGATGATGAGTCATTTGACTCCAGCTATAAACTGTTCAAAAATCAGAATGGTGAAATATTTGCTAGATATGTTGGTACTAACTGCAGGAACGGTCCTCCTATGAAGAAAATCTGGGTTCCCAAAAGGTGCCTTGAAACTCTTCAGGTGAATGTCCTCGGGACACCACCTGTGAAGAATAGGAACCGCAGATCAAATTCTTCATATGGACCAAATTCCTCAAAAGGGTCAAAGTCCTCATATGAATATCATCGTGCTAACAACTCTGTTTCGCAGGGAAGAGCTAAGGGCTATGAATATGAGCATTATTCTTCTAATCATTCTATTCATAAGTCCTCAAAGAATTTCTCTGCTTATTCATATGCTTATCCTAACCCCTCTTATGTGAAACGAAATGGACTGGCTTCCATGACACCTTTCTCGTATGGAGCTCGCAGAGTGATGAACTCTTTGCCACCCCTTCATATGTGGGTGGTGAAGAAAAATAACTAATCTCTTCTGCAGGGTCAGGTCTCCAGACGTACGTAATTGTGTGAAGGATTTGCTGGAGACCTGAATGTGCCTGAAAGGACGCAGGCTAATCATGAAGAAATGAACTTTCATTTCTCACGTCCTCATACTTCTTTATCTGTTCTCTTGCTTGATGAAATTGATCTCATGAATTGATGTCATATTCTTCACTGATGAAGTATATGAGTTCGTAAGTTGCACTAATTCATGTGCAGGATGATCAACCCAAAGCCACTGAGTGGGTCCTCGATAGTGCACGTACAAATCACATGACTGGTGACAAGAATCTATTGATGGATGCTCCCTTATCACCACGCATCTGAAGCATATCATCTTTGCTGACAAAGGCAGAAGTCAGGTGTTGGGTCTAGGTAAGGTTGCGATCACAAAAGATCGACACATGGACAAAGTCATGCTTGTCGAGTCCTTAGGATACAACCTCATGTCTATCTCAATGTTTTGCGATCTTGATATGGTAGTTGTCTTTGGCAGGTACCGTTGTGTTGTGGTTATGGAAGCTGACAATTCCAATGTCTTCGAAGGCTTTAGGAGAGGAGACTTGTATATTGTTGATTTCTCTATAGGACCGCAACCAGCCGTGTGCCTACTTGCAAAATCTTCAGAAGGCTGGCTCTGGCATCGACAACTTGGTCATGCAGGCATGAGGAATTTGCACATGCTTGCGAAGGAGAAGCATGTCATTGGCATTGAGAATGTCAAATTCCTCAAGGATCACTTATGTGGAGCTTGTGAAGCTGGAAAGATGACCAAGGCGAAGCATCCATTGAAGACAATCATGACTACCACTCGACCATTTGAATTGCTTCATATGGATCTTTTTGGCCCTAATCATTATGCTGCTATTACAAATGATGCATCTGTATATGGCTTTGTTATTGTTGATGATTACTCTCGGTACACATGGGTACACATTGTCACTTACAAACATGAAGTGCAGGAAGTCTTCAAACAATTTTCCTCGAGGGCTTCAACCAACTTTGGTGTGAAGATCAAGCACATTAGAAGTGACAATGGAACTGAGTTCAAGAATTTTGGTCTTGATGACTATCTTGATGAACTTGGTATTACTCATGAGTTATCTACTCCTTATACTCCTCAGCAGAATTGCGTCGTGGAGCCCAAGAACAGAACTCTTGTTTAGATGGCTCGCACTATGCTTGATGAATACAAGACACCTCGTCGTTTCTGGATTGGTGCAATTGATACTGCGTGCCACATCATCAATAGAGTATATCTTCACAAATTCTTCAAAAAGACTGCCTATGAACTCCTCACTGACAAGAAACCCAATGTAAGTTATTTCAAAGTCTTCGGTGCTAAATGTTGGATTAGAGATCCTCATCACAACTCAAAATTTGCACCGAAAGCACATGAAGGTTTCATGCTTGGTTACGGAAAGGACTCGCACACCTACAGAGTCTTCAACAACGTTCTTCACAAGGTTGTTGAAACTGTAGATGTGTGGTTCGATGAAACTAATGGCTCGCAAAGAGAGCACCTACCTTCTGTGATAGATGAACCAGCACCTGAGGAAACTATCAAGTTCAAGGCTACTGAGGATGTCATTCCTACTGAAGAATCTGCTGAAGAATTCATTCCAGAACATGAAGAACGTCGAGCTAATGCACCTGAAGAAAATACTGAAGAAAATGGTGCTGAAGAAAATGCTGATCAAATTCCTCAATGACAACCAGCTCATCCTCACATTGCAAAAGAAGTGCAAGTTGAAAAGATCATCAATGACATTAAAGCACCAGGTCCTCTCACACGCTCAAAAGCTTCACATTTATCTAACTTTGTGGGCACTATGCTTTTGTCTCTATCACAGAGCCCACTAAGGTAGATGAAGCATTTCTGGAGCCTGAGTGGATTCAGGCCATGCAAGAAGAATTACATCAGTTCGAGCTCAACAACGTCTGGGAACTGGTCAAACGTCCAGATCCTCGCAAGCAAAATATCATTGGCACAAAATGGATCTATCGCAACAAGCAGGATGAAAACGGCCTTGTGGTAAGGAATAAGGCACGGCTTGTAGCTCAAGGCTACACACAGGTTGAAGGAATTGATTTCGATGAAACTTTTGCACCTGTTGCTAGACTTGAGGCTATTTGCATATTACTTGCTTATGCTAACCATCATGATATCACTCTATATCAAATGGATGTGAAAAGTGCATTCCTCAATGGTAAGCTTGAGGAAGAAGTATATGTTGCACAACCCCCAGGTTTTGAAGATCCAAAGCATCCTGACAAAGTCTTCAGACTCAAGAAGGCCCTCTATGGCCTCAAGCAGGCCCCACAGGCATGGTATGATACTTTGAAGGAATTCCTTATGAAGAAAGGCTTCAAACCTGGTTCACTCGACCCTACTCTTTTTACTAAATCTTATGATGGTGAATTGTTTTTGTGCCAAATATATGTTGATGATATTATCTTTGGATGTACTCACCAACGTTATAGTGATGAATTTGCCTATATGATGAGTGAAGAATATCAAATGTCTATGATGGGAGAATTGAAATTCTTCTTAGGTATTCAAATTCGTCAACAACGCAATGGCATATTCATATCTCAGGAGAAATACCTCAAGGATGTACTGAGGAAATTCGGCATGCAAGATTGCAAAGGCGTCAAAATTCCTGTGCCCACAAATGGTCATCTGTGCACTGATGAAAATGGTAGCGACTTCGATCATAAGGTATACCGCTCCATGATTGGTTCTTTATTGTACTTATGTGCATCTATGCCAGATATTATTCTAAGTGTTTGCATGTGTGCCCGATTTTAAGCTACACCGAAGGAATCACACCATAAGGCTATCAAGCATATTCTTCGATATCTAGCTCACACACCAATACTTGGATTATGGTACCCCAAGGGCTCGGCTTTTGATCTCATTGGAAATTCTGACTCTGGCTATACTGGTGATCGTGTGGACCGCAAGTCAACATCTGGTACATGGCATTTCCTCGGACGATCCTTGGTCTATTGGTCCTCGAAGAAACAGAACTGCGTATCACTATCTACTACTGAAGCTGAGTACATTGCCGCTGGTTCGTGCTATGCTCAATTTCTATGGATGAAGCAAACTCTCAAGGACTATGGCGTCAACATGAAGAATGTGCCTCTCTGCTATGACAATGAGAGTGCCATCAAGATTGCTCATAACCCAGTTCAGCACTCGAAGACAAAGCACATCCAGATTAGTCATCATTTTCTTCGTGATCATGTGTTGAAGGGCGACATTTATATTGATCATGTGAAGACTGAAGAATAGCTATCCGATATCTTCACAAAGCCCTTGGATGAGAAGAGATTTAGCAAGTTGCGGTGTGAGCTAAATATCTTAGAATTTTCAAATGTTCTTTGAAAAAGACACTCATCCTAACACTTATGCAAAATTGATGACTTAGATGTGCAACACATGAAGAAACGTTTTCCTTCAATCAATGAAGAATAACACTCTAAGTGTGAAGAAATTAACGAACAATTTGATTCTCAGAACCCTACGACAATTGTACGCAGTGTCTGAGATCATCATTCTTATACGGTGGGTCACGCCACCACCAAAAAGTTGAAAATCCTCAATTTGACTTTTTTTTGTGTTGAAATTTCTCAGTTGTTCAAATTCTTCAGCTTTGCTTAGTCTTCACTGTTTCCGTCGTTTTTCTTCATTGGCTATATATATATATATATGAGTTCATGTCCTCTACAGCATTCACTTATGGCTATTTCTTCAAGTTGGTTTTTCTGCTAAGTGAATGTGATCGGACCCTTCCCCCTCTATGCTATACTCAACCCAATCTATTCACAAATTCTTCATGTGCGTTCTATTTGAAACTCATTCAAAATCTTCACTGTGTCCTTGTCAGCTGAAGAAATTGCGAACGGAACTTTAAAATGTATCTTATCTAAATTTTCGGGTTTGCCGCTCAAACCGTTCTGCATCCCACGATATACTTATCCATTCACCCACGACCACACAAGATCTCCACTTCTCAGTACGTGGGTGACACATGTCAAGCAAATGAGAAGGGTCAGGGGCACGTTCGTCCAAATTCTTCGGGCGAGCAGTTTTTCACCATGGCTATAAATACACCTCTTCCCCTTCCTCACTTCCTTTACTCCGCTCAACCTCTCTCCAGCTCGAGCTTCTCAAACCCTAGCGCCGCCGCTACATCATCATCGCCGGTGAGGAAAAGCTTCACTGCCTCGACCTCATCACCGTCGTACTCGTGCCTGCCGCGGAAATCTTCACTCCGCCGCCGCCGTAGCTGTCCTCCTCCACCAAGTTAGGGCGTGGAAGATCTGCACTGACGAACTTCACATCTCCACATTCCAGTTCGTCGTGTTCTTCGTCCAGGGTAATTAAAAGTTACTTTTACCGCGCTCTTTGATTCAAATGTTTTCTACAAAATCCTCAAAGTTGTTTTCCTTCATATATTCACACACTAAAACACCCCACATGTCATCTATTCTTGATTCGTTTCTCTAAGCTATGTTTTTCTTCAAGATTCCTCAAATGTGTGGATTTTCGATCTATACATCTCTGGAACCTAAGACAAAGAAATCTTAGTGAAATTCTTCAAGACTCATCTGGTCAAATTCCTCAAACTTGTTCTTTATAAAAACCTTCTGAGAACGCACATGACCTCTCCAAATTCCTCGCAACTATACTCTGTTCACAGGTACTCATGTCAGCTGCTGAATCACCAGGTTCTCATCAACTTAACTCATTTGCAGCGTTCCTCGAAGAAAAGTTGCATACCTCTTCAGAGAATTCAATTGTTCAAATTCCTCAACTGAAAAAATGGCTGATGGTAAGAAGCCACAAAAAGGAGGAAAGAGGCCTGAGGTCAACACTGCCTTTCAAATTCCTGAGGACATTTATGCTGGGTATTGCAGACCCCCTGAGGAAGATAAAAATCAGCGCAATGTGCGCATTCAAAAGATTGAGAGGAGATGGGCAAGAGAGTGGAGGGAGTACAGATATGTCACTCCCAAGTATATGAAGAAATTTGCACTAAATCCTCCATGCCCAAGACCTCCGTTGGCACATGGCCAAATAGCTGATCCCACCAGCCTCAAGCGCAGTGAGTATTATCTTGATGAATGGGCCAAGCGCTAGGCCAAGTTGGCCAAACAAGCAAAAGATGCAGTGAGGAAATTCAACGAAGTCTCTGCTGTCGCTGCTGCTGTTGAGGCCTTTGTAAAGCCGAAGAAGGACATGCCAAAGAAGCCTGCTCAGAAGCCCAGTGCTTCACCAGCAATGCCCTCACGCCAAGTTCCTCAGGTATGCCCTCACGGCCAGATTCCCCAAAGCCCTCACGGCCAATTCCTCATGTTGCTCCTGCTTCTACAAAATCCTCATCTCCTCCGCCGAAGTCTTCGGCTGCTCCGACGAAATCCTCAGCACCTATGCATCTCTCCACATGCCAAAGGACCACATGCATATCTATTGCCTCAGGAGCCTCTGCAAGTTCCTCACCTGCTCCAAGTTCCTCAGCTGCTCCCACTCTTCTCAAGAAGAAGACCACTGCTGGACGAGGTCCTCGAACAAGTCCTCACAAGAAACAAGTTGATTTCCAAGTGCCCTCTGATGATGATGAAGCCGATGATGAAGAACTTGCTAAAATCATCAGGGACAGGCAACTCAGGGCCGCTAGAGCCAAAGGCAGTAATGTGCCATTAATGCTGGATCCGAAGTTGATCGTAGAGTTCATTGACTTGTGGCACAAGGACCCCAACACACCTCTGCCTGAGCTGAACCTCACTCCTGGTCAAAGTCATGTATTGACTTTCTTCATTGATGAAGAGAAATGGAAATTTGAACAGGGAAGGAGGGTGAAGAAAGCGCAGTACAAGAAAGAGCGCTTTCTGAAGCAAACCATTCTGAAGCTTTCACCTGAAGAACTTGTTGCTCTTCAATCTGAAATCAAGAAACTGAGTGATGAATTTGATTGCTATTATGCTGACTGGCTAGGAGCCAAAGTCAGATTTGTAAAGATAACTGAACAGTTCACTTCCAATGTTGTAGCCCCAATGCAACAGGAAATTCCTCAGGCTGAAGCATCTCCTCAGCCGACTGAAGAAAATGCCAGCACCGCTGATGACAATCAGGCTGCTGAGGAAAATGTGAGTTCCAGGGCTGATGACTGCATTCCAGCCGCTGAAGAAATTGCCAAGGCACCCACTAGTGGTGCGCCTGAAGAAAATGAAGAAATCAGGGTAACTGCATCAGTTGTACCTGAAGAAATTCAACCCAATTCCTCTGCTCCTCCTGCACCTACACCAACTCCTATCCTTCCATCTGCATCAAATGTGAAGAAGACCAAGGCTGCAGAGTGTCCATCGGTGAAGAAAAGGAAGGCATCAACTGCATCAGATTCTTCAGCTCAAAAGAAGATGAAGCCATTGACTAGCTCGTTTGCAAATCCCATAGATGTTGTTCCTCTCTCAACCATGCCATCAAAGGACCTTGTTCCTTTTGATGAAGAATATGTGATTCCAAGTGAATTTGATGAAGAGAATCCCTCTGCTGCTTCGTCAGAGCAGATGGATGAAGAAATTGAAGTGGATACATTCCCTTCAGCACCAGTTGTCTCCTCGCCTATGCCTCAATTTACTGCTGAACAGGCCAGCGTTGAAGAAATGGGAGATGAAGATGTGGACATTGGTTGTACCACACCCGTGCTAAGTGATGAATTTTGGGAAAGTCAGCACCCCAACTCTCCACTCTTCACACCACTGCATGAAATTCCTAAGTCCCCAGTAACTACTGTACAAATGGGATCTGATGAACCACATGCCACACCGTCTGTCCATGAAGAAATTCCAGCCACTAGTGTTGAAGATCATGTAGATGAAGAATTGAAGTCCCAGGCTGCCACTGAAGCAGCACCTGGAATTCCTCATCATGTGGAACCTGAGATCGAGATCCCGAAGGTTGTGATGCAATTGACTGACACTCCTCACCCCAAGCAAAAGGATCCATTCTTAAAGAAGCAAAAATTCAAGGCTGATGATTTGTTAGGCGAGCATGTGTTCTTCACTAACTACATTCCTTATGACTCTGCTCGTCTAAGGAGGAAGCGTTTCTGGACTGCAAGCCAGGCCAACTTCTATTCTTCACTGCTTTTCAACAAAGACAAAATCTTCTACCATGAGCATATTCCTCACGTGGACATGGAATCATTACCTTGCTTCTCTCCTGTGCTCAGTGTTCTTCATGATGCAGGCCTCCTCAACTTTTGCGCTAACATCGTTGATTGGAATGAAGAGCTTATTCTTTAGTTCAACGCTACATTGCATATCACAGGTGATCCTGAAGATATCAACACCTGGGTCTTGGACTGGATGACCGAAAATACTCACTATAAGGCACCGACCTCTGAATTGCTTCACGCCCTGCCTATCAGTCCACCCAGTGAAGGAGCTCGCTACCTGTATCATGAACCAGAACTCACAGCTCATTACATGCAACTATTAATGAAGCCTTTAAAGTCCGGTCAAGCCCCAAGGACCAAATTCCTTATGAAGGATTTACTCTATGTGCCCAGAACCGTCTATCGCATTCTAACGAGGAAAATGAGTCACATTAAAGGCCACGACTCATCTGATGAGGAAATTGTTGGCATCATGAAGAATCTGCTATTCAACATTATTTATAGCATTCCTATCAACTATCACGATTTCTTCATGAGGACTCTGGCAAATGCTGCACTTTTTCCGTTTGAGCTGAAACCTTATGCACCTTGGATCATGAGATTCCTCAGGACAAGGTCTTCACTCAACTACAAGGCTGATTTTCAGAATCACCTTAGCTATCTGCCCCCGATTTAAGTCGTCAAGCAGGCTTTTACTTCAACTGATGAAAAGGGCAAGGCTCCTACAGTCATTGATGAAGGCATTCTTCCATTGGATGGTCAGTTTCGAAAAGCTGCATCTTATACCACCAATGATGACTCTGCCACATATGACTCTGCTGCCAATGCACCCAAGTCTACTCCTCAAGCAACTGCTCCTCGTGTGATGACTGACCGTGAGCTTCTGCTTAGTCTTCACCAGAAGGTTGATCGAAACCATAAATGGGTTAAGCGTCAGTTTGGTTCATTTCTTCACAATATGACTGCTACACACAATGCAGTGAAGAAAAACCATTACTACCTCCATGAAGTCTTCGGTCGCACCTGGGCCATTCTATCACATCTGTATGGTGAAGAAGATCTCAAGAAAATGGGTCTCCAGGAAGATTTTGACTGGTCTGCACCTCCACCGAAGAAATTCAAGAAGGTCAAGGTTCCTTCTTTGGTGTCCAGCTCATATTCTTCATCACACGATACCGACGAGTACGAAGACTTGCACGACACTACGGCAGGCCCTCCAACGACAAACGATCCCAACGATGGTGGCGCTCCTTCATCAAATTGATTTTCTTCAGGGACGCTAGTCCTCATTTTCAATCCTTTTGGTCATTCGATGACAAAGGGGGAGAATTTTGAGTTAGTCTTCAAGAGGGCCTGTCTATATTGCCGTTTTTTGCTAAGTTACAACTCCCGTTGTTCTGAAACTTTATTGGATCGAATTGTAAACTTAAACCCAATGGTGCGCTAATACTTTTGATGTTTTTTCTGCCTGCTTATTCCTCATATATGTTAATTCATGCATGCTGAATTACATCAGTCACCATATTTCATCATGCATTTCTAATTCCTCATTATGATATGTCAAATGCATGTATGAATTACAAGATATAGGGGGAGATCTCCATGATTCTATTCTTCAAGTGTGCAATGCTTCAAAAGAAAATTCCTCATCATGCACATCTTCAGGGGGAGTTCGTCTATATCTTGCAATCAAATTCCTCAATATAGTATTTACACTTCATATGTTTATCCCCGTTGAAAACTTAACCTATATTGTCATCAATCATCAAAAGGGGGGAGATTGTAGGTGCATCTAGTGCTCCTTAGTGATTTTGGTGTATTGAAGACTTATAGGTTAAGGGACTAATCTGTTTTTGAGTGTACACAGGTCTATAAGTCTATGAGGAGTTTGATATTTACAGAGAAAGTCGGCCCCTAAAAATTAAGTTCTTCGACTGAAGACTTTGGATTTCTGAAGACTTTCTGAAGACTTTGAAAGTGAAGAAATTATGCAATCCTAAAGACTTGGTATTCATTTGAAGAGCATGAAGCGTGAAGACTTTTGTTTTCGTAGTTTCATTTTCTCTTTCTTGAGTCATAGGAAACACCGTACTGTTAAATGGGTTGGAGGAAATACTAAGGAAAAATTTCCATGTGATGCTCAACTCAAAATCCTACACCTACCAATCCCTTCGAGTGAAGCCATTGGAAATATCATACAGTTCAGTCATATTCTTCAGTGACAGAGACGAAGTTCTTCTGGTCTCTGAGAAATTTGTTCTAACTGAGGAGTTAGGAATTCGTTAGTGGAGATTGCCTACAAAGTGAGGAACATGATAGCCATGAGGATTTTGCTACCCAAAATTCCGACCGTTGCTGTGCTATGCGCCAGCTGTCCCAAAATATCTACCCACCTAACGGTCATATCATTGAAGGGCATTTATGTCTTATCATGTCGGGTTGCTCCCTAGGATATAAATATCCGCCCCCTACAACCACTAGCTGGTTGGCTACTCCGAGAGAAACTGAGACTTGTCATTTGAGAGCATCCCATCCTCCGAGGACTTTGAGCGAAACCCAAACACCTACAAACCCAAAGTGATTGAGCATCACTGAAGAGATTGATCCTGCGTGGATCCGACGCTTGTTACCTTTGAAGACTGTGCTTCTTCCAGACGGTTAGGAGTCAGGGTCTAGAGCATCCAAGAGGAATTGTGGATCGCCAAGTGACCAACTTTGTGAAGGTTCGGAAGTCACCTAAAGAGATACCATGAGTGATTCGGCGAGGTCTGTGTGACCTTGGCTCAAGGAGAATATGGTGAGGACTGTGTGTCCGGGACTGTGTGTCCTTAGGTTTAAATACCTAGCCGCTCCAACTAGATGTACAACTGAGACAACAGTTGGAACTGGTCTACCAAATCATTGTCTTCAACAAGCTCACTGGTTCTATTTCCTCAACTCTTGCATTTCCTCATAACTATGTTGAGAGCTTATTCGTATCTGTGTTTGAAGACTTTGACTGAAGACTTTCTCAATTTCTTAAGTTCAATTTCTTCAGTCTGTCTTCATCCTGTGTTATCCTGTGTTTACGCTGTCTGTACTCTGTGCTTGTCTTCATTTCATCATGATGACTATGCTTGTGCTCTGTTATGTTTACTTTCGAGTACTTATGTCACATCCCTAGTTCTGGTATGACCAAGGCTAGCCTTCATGTTTGCATCACGTTTAAATTTCATTAAAATTTGAAATGGGGATTTGTGAAACCTTGAGAATCATTTCTGAAAATGACCCATGTAAAAATTGCTCCAAAAGTGTCCAAGAAAATGCTCATGTTGCTCTCTGAAAATATTGGACAGAGATAAACATCAAATCAATATTTTTAAGAGCTCATAAGTATTTATTTTGGGCATTTGGAATTAATACAGTAATTATTTGCTTTGGATATATATTTGCTATATATATAATATATGTCCAAAAATTCTGAATTTTGGTGAGGGGCTTTGGATTAATCCCTTAGGTCCCTGCAAAATTTGACAGAATGAAATAAAATGGTTTAGTATTTTTACTAAATCACAAACAAATGTCAGAAAATAGAAAAGAAAACAAATGAAAAAAATGCTTACCTGGGTCACCGCGGCCTGGCACTGTGCAGCCAGCCTAGCCCAGTGGCCCAACAGGCCGGCCCAGCCGAGTGGCAGTGTCAGTCGTCCTCCACCTCCCGCCAGGAGGACGCGCGCGCGTGGCCGCTGCGCGTGAGCACACGCCGGCTACCTCCTGCCTGCCTGCCTCGCCCCCTCGACGGCCTGGACGCCTATGGCGTCGCCACGCACTCCCCTCGACCCTCTGCCACTCTCCCCCATGCTCATCCTCTTCCCTGCACCTCTCTCTCTCACTCCCCGAATGGCTCTGTCGCCACCGCTTGCCGTTGCCGCGCCCACCATTACGGCCTCGCCATCGTTTCATGCCTAGACGCTCCGCGCCGTCGTCCTTGTCCTCTCCGTCGAGCCACGCACCTCCGGACGGCCTGCATCACCGCCATCACCATCGTCTTCCTCCTCGGGCTCCGTCGTCTGCCGCCGTCAATTCACCGTCACCAGGTCTCCCCCGAGCCCAGTGTGCTGCTCCGCGTGATCGCTGTGATCATCTCCCCGTTTCCCCTCTCTTCTCCCCCTTGTTCTCGCGTCGTAGCCGTCGTTACCACCATGGCCGAAGCCATCACCGCCGCAGCTCCTCGCCGTCGTGGCCAGAGCCACCGCAGCCCGTGCCTGCACCTCCACTGTGCTCAGCGGCCTCCCAGAAGGCCAACGCCGCCGCCCGCAGCTCCTAACGTGCCCCGCAGCCCATTTTTGCCCGGAGCCAAACTTCGGCCGCCGCCTCGAGCCCTGCTCCGCTGAGCTCCGGCGCCCCCACAGCCTCCCACCAGCTCCCCTGGATGCGGACGACGACCGGCTACACCCCGATGGTCTTCGCACGTCCAGACGCCGCTCGTAGCGCAAGTCCGGCGAGTCACCGCCGCGCTATTGGTCGCTGCCGGCCAGAACTCCGGCGGGCTGACATGACATATTAGTTAGGCACTAACTACCCCCCTGAGACACTGACAATGGGCCTAGTGCCACTAATTCTAATTAGATTAGTAAAAAAACCTCCATTTAACACTATGACACTGACATGTGGACCCCACACGTCAGGTTTGAACTGGTCAGCCGCCTTTGACCTGCTGACGCAATGCTGCTATCATGTTGACACAATATATCTTTTTTCTGGTTTTAAAATAATAGCCAAAACTTCAAAAATTCATAGAAATTCAACCGTAGCTCAGATTGAAATAATTTATATATGAAAAATGATCAGAAAAATTAAATCTATCCATCTGTACCATTTTCATGCATGACAAACCAACCTATACATGTTGTATATATGAAAACATATAAATGGCATATTTAAGAGCTTAATTTGGAGTTGCATTTGAACCCTTGGTTCAAATGGACCTCAACTAAATAAATGCTAGATGCATTAACACAAACAACATCACATACGCATGCCATGTTCATGCAGCATATTGTTGCATATTCTTGTGTTTGATTTTCGAAATCGTTCCTTCTCGATAGGTCCTGCTTTGGAGACCGATCCAGAGTACCTGTCAATGGAGCAGTGCCCCCCTATTGATCTACCAGGCAAGAAACCGCCCTTGTTCATTCCAATACAATCCTACTCTCTCGCTCCTACTCATTTATTGCATTAGGACAACAACGATTCAACTGCTACTTTGTGCTGCGGTAGTTGAACCCATTCCTCTGCATGACCTATCATTGCCACAGTAAATAGTTAAAACCCACTAGCATGTGTAAGAGTTGATTGAGCCATGTTGTGTTCCTGCCATGCTTTGCCTGCTATTGCTTAGAGTATGTCAGGTCTGATTCATCGGGAATGAATTGGAGTGTTACGATATGATCCGGTGCTGAGAGTTAAGCGTGTGAACACAATTTGGTAAAGGTAGCGGTGAGAGGCCATGTAGGAGTACATGGTGGGTTGTCTCATTGGGACCGTCCTTAAGAACTGAGTTCTGTGTAAGTTGTCCAATGACTAGCTACTACCACACATTGGGCTCCGGGCGCTCCAAGCTCTCTCGACTTATTAACCGCCTTGACCTCTGTCCAGGAGTTGAAATAGTTTCTGGTGTTTGTAGGTAGTGCTATTTTTCTACCGAGTCGCACCCGGCAGGGTGGACTTGGGACAGACTAGGCACACGTGGCCCAGTGTACCGAGTGGCACCCGGATGGTGGGCTCGGGAACCCTGTACACATCGTTTGGGGCCGTAAGGGAAACCCCGGCTGGATCTCCTTGCGGATGGAACCCGAATAGGCGATAAACCTGGACTAGAGTCTTGTGTGGTTAGTGAGGTCGTGGCCGACACCCTCGCCAGGCTTCCGCTTGAAGGTTGCCGAGATACATGACGTGTATATGGTGATAAGTGGTTAGAGCGTGTGTGAAGAAGTACACCCATGCAGGGTTATCATGATCTATCCGAATAGCCGTGTCCTCGGTTATGGACTTCTTGGATGCTTACGTGGTACATAGACAACTTAAAGTGGATACTCTAAAATGCTCAAGGCAAGTGTGAGTGCTATGGATGGCCTTCTCGTAGGAGAGACGGGGATGAACCCAAAGTAGTGTATTGATGTGGTGATTAGTGGACTCGTGTGTGCTGCCTCATCTCAAAGAAGTTTCTCGTTGTCGTAGAACAGGATAGCCACTGAGTCAAAGCTGGCTTGTTGCAACTAAACCCCACATTACCTTCTTGATACAAATGCATGTATGATAGGATCTGATGTAAGTCTTGCTGAGTACCTTTGTACTCACGTTTGCTTTATTTATGTTTTGCATGTGAGACATCTGTCTCACTAGTAGTACCACTTGGACTTCGACGAGTAGCTTGTTACCTCATCTACGATCTTGTACCCTTGGGAGGGACTTGTAGATAGTCAGGCTTCTCGGCCTTTTTCTTTTGTAGTTGTCTGTACTCAGACATGTAATGCTTCCGTTGCTTGTATGCTCTGAATGATGGGTCCTGTGACCCCTGTTTGTATTTAATGCTATGTGGCTCTTCTGGGCCTTTATCTATATGAGTTTGTGTTATGTTGTGATGCCATGTTGTACAACACATACTTGCATGTTATGCGCACGTGTGACGTGTATTGCTATGTGTGGGATCCGACAATCTAGTTGTTTATCCTTGGCAGCCTCTCTTATGGGGAAATGTAGTCTAGTGCTTCCTTGAGCCATAGTAGTCCGCTACAGCCAGGTTCACCAGAGTCCTGCTAGCCCAGCACTGCTGCTCAGGACACTTGACTTGCCGGCATGTGTTTCACTTCATTCCTGTGTCTGTCCCTTCGAGGAAATGTCACGCGGTGATATCCGGAGTCCTGCCTAGCCTACTACAGCCCGGGTTCCCCGGAGTCCTGTTAGCCCAGTGCTACAGCCCGGATTCACACGCTGCTGACCGACATGCTCGATGTGAATCATGTATGCCTGTCCCCATAGGTTAGTGCCGCTTCGGGTTCACGACTAGCCATGTCGGCTCGGGTTCTCTGTCATATGGATGCTAGCGACACAATCATATATGTGAGCCAAAAGGCGCAAATGGTCCCCGGGCCAGGGTAAGGCGACACCTGTGGGGATACCGTGCGTGAGGCCACAAAGTGATATGAGGTGTTACCGGCTAGATCGATGTGACTTCGAATCAGGGTCCCGACAGCTTTGGTATCAGAGCCTGACTGCCTGTAGGATTACCAAGCCAACCTGGTCGAAGTTGAGTCTAGAAATTCTTTAGCTATATAGGGGAATTGATCGTGGAAGGGAACGTAAGGCTCTTTTACTCCTTTTACCTCATGCCCTTCTGATCTGAGTCATCCTATCTTTCCTACGGGGTTAAGGAACTAGGCTTCCTCTTCTGTCTATCAGGATCACGTGTTACTACTCCATAGTCTCTTAGGATTGGTTGATCAGAGTCATATCCCAGTTTGAGTACCTCCGGTGTAGCCTGTTTAGTAATATCTCAGAACCTGGAGTGATGATGTTGAGTATGGTGCTACCCCGTCTTTTGCAGAATGTCTCATTTCGAGCATTTTAGTGCCGTTATGCTGCCGGAATTGTCATAGGAGTTTGAGAGATACTAAATTATTGTGCTACCTTCTGCATCCTATAGTTGGTGATGAATCCATCTTTGTTTTCCTTGGTTTCGTTCTTCAGGATGTTGCCGGTTAACCAAAGTTCTGTTGCTCGTAGCTGGAACCACGGAGATGGTAGGGATGAGGATCCTCCCGATCAGTCTTTGTTGGCAGAGTTCATGTTAGAGATGGAGAAGAACAATCGTGAGACTAACCGCTTGTTAGCACGTATTGAGGAGAACACCTCCCATCAGCACAAAGAGTCAGCGTCCATCTACGATTTCATTGGTCTGAAACCACCTACCTTCCATCATTCCATTGAACCACTCGATGCAGATGACTGGCTACGTAGTATCACACACAAGCTGCGTTCTGCGAACGTAGCTGAAAGTGACAAGGTCACCTACGATGCTTATCATCTGGAAGGTCCTGCTAGTATTTGGTGGGAGAACTATGAGGCTATGCTTCCAGCTGGCCAGATAACCACCTGGAGAGATTCCACCGAGGCTTTTCGCAAGCATCACATTCCTCAGGCTCTCATCCACCACAAGAGAGAAGAGTTCTGTAGTTTCACCTAGAGTAAGATGGCTGTTGATGCTTACAGTAGAGAGTCTGAGAACCTTGCCCGCTATGCTACACAAGATGTGTCCACGGACACCAAGAAGCAGGCTAGGTTCCAGAAGGGTCTCAACCCCAAGTTGCGTCGTGATCTCCACTTGAATCATTGCAATACATTCCAGGCTCTTGTGAACAAGGCCATTAATGCAGAGACAGCTCAACTCACTTACGAGGAGTCTCGTAAGCACACCTGTGGTTTGGGTTCTTCTTCCGGTTCTACTTCACAGAAGCGCCGGATTTGGGTTCCGAACTCTGCTCTTCCACCCGGTTATACACCGAGGCCTTCTTATGTGGCGCCTCACCCAGCTCAACCGTATGCTCCACCCAGGCCTATCGGTAGACCGATTGTCAATGCGGGTCCACGTCCTACTTCAGGGACTTGTTTCACATGCGGAGAGCCAGGACACTATGCACATGACTGCTCTCAAACCAATTATGCTCCACCCCAGCTTGAGAAGTCTGTTGGCCGTGGTAAGACACCATGCAAGATGATTAGTGTCAAGTGAGCTCCCACTGAACCTGGATGTGTGCATCACATCTCAGCTAAAGACGCTCATGATGATCTGGATGTCGTTCTTGGTACACTCCTTGTCAACTGTCATCCAGCTTCGGTTCTGTTCGATACCGGAGCATCTCACTCCTTCATTTCTGAAGGCTATGCTCGTTTGCACGACATGTCATTTTGTGATATGCCAACTCCACTTGAAATCCAAACCCCAGGATCTAGATGGCAAACTACCAGAATAAGCCATGGTAATGAAATCCTTGTTGACAAACTTGTATTCCTTGAATCACTTATTGCCCTCAAGTCTACAGATATTAACATCATCTTGGGTATGGACTGGATGAAAGCTCATCATGCCAAGATTGATTGTTACACAAGGTCTGTTCAGCTTACACACCCATCTGGCAAGATAGTCACCGTCTCCACTAGAGTTGCAAAGCGTCAACTCTATTCTCTTAATGCCAACCCTCTTCCAGACCTTGAAGATATCCCGGTAGTCCGTGACTTTCCGGATGTCTTTCCAGAGGAACTGCCAGGTATTCCACCTGACAGAGATGTAGAGTTTGTCATAGATCTTATCCCAGGAACTGCTCCAACCTCTAGGAGACCTTACAAGATGACACCCTTAGGACTAGCTGAGCTTAAGAAACAACACAATGAATTCTTGCAAAAGGGTTTCATCCGTCCTAGTTCTTCTCCCTGGGCTTGCCCCGTCCTCTTCGTCAAGAAGAAGGATGGTACAGACCGGATGGTTTTAGATTATCGTCCCGTTAATTTGGTCATGATAAAGAACAAGTATCCGCTCCCCAGGATCAACGACCTGTATGATCAGCTCGCTGGATCCTTAGTCTTTTCCAAGATGGATTTGAGGTTAGGCTACCACCAAATCAAGATCAGAAATGGGGACATTCCTAAGACGGCTTTTGTCACTCGTTATGGTCAGTACGAGTACACCGTCATGTCCTTTGGTCTAACCAACACTCCAGCTACATTCTCTCGCTTGATGAACTCGATCTTCATGGAGTACTTAGATAAGTTCGTCGTGGTTTACCTCGATGATATCCTTATTTACTCGAAGAACGAGGAAGAGCATGCTGAACATCTTAGACTTGTGCTAGAAAAACTCAGAGAGCACCGCCTTTATGCCAAGTCTCCAAGTGCGAATTTTGGTTGCCAGAAGTGACCTACCTAGGCCACGTGATATCTGGTAAGGGCATTGTCGTCAATCCCGAGAGAGTTTAGGCCGTTCTTGATTGGACTCCGCCTGAAACAGTTAAGCAAGTTAGGAGTTTCCTTGGTCTAGCCAATTATTGTCGCCGCTTCATTGAGAACTTCTCCAAACTGGCCAAACCTCTCACGGAACTTCTCAAGAAATATAAAAAGTTTGAGTGGTCCCCATAATGTGAGCACAGTTTTCAGGAACTGAAAAGACGCATGACTTCTGCTCCCATACTTGTGCCACCAGATTTCACTAAAGACTTTGTTATCTACTGCGACGCCTCACGACAGGGACTAGGTTGCATTCTCATGCAAGATCGCCATGTGATTGCCTATGCATCTCGACAGTTGCATCCACATGAGGAGAATTATCCTACACATGATCTAGAGCATGCAGCCGTAGTCTATGCACTTAAGACCTGGCGACATTACCTTCTTGGTAAACGTTGCAAGATTTACACCGACCACCAGAGTCTCAAGTATATCTTCACCCAACCAGATTTGAACCTTAGGCAAAGACGTTGGCTGGAGTTGATCTCAGATTACGACTTAGGGATTACATACACCCCAGGCAAGGGAAATGTCATGGCTGATGCACTAAGTTGTAAGTCCTATTGCAACAATCTCATGTTGCAACAGGGCCAACCATTTCTCCATGAGGAATTCTGTAAGCTAAACCTTCACATCGCTCCTCACAGATTCCTTTCTACCTTGGTGGAGAAACCTACTCTTGTGGATCAGATCATCTCTCCTCAGAAGCAGGATACAGGAATTTCCCGGATCAAGAGAAACATTAACAAGGGAGTTGGTGGTAGTTTCTCTATAGATGATTGTGGTGTTGTTTTCTTTGAGAGTCGCTTGGTGGTTCCCAAGAATCAACATCTTCGATAATTAATCCTTAAGGAGGCGCATGAATCTCCTCTCACGATTCATCCCGGTAGTACTAAGATGTATCAGGACCTACGCCAGAGGTTCTGGTGGACTAGGATGAAGAGAGATTGCTCAGCTTATTGCTAACTGCGACGTTTGTCATCGCGTTAAGGCAGAACATCAAGGGCCTGCTGGCACCCTTCAACCTTTAGCTATTCCTGAGTGGAAATGGGATAACGTTGGTATGGACTTCATCACCGGCTTTCCCAAGACCAAGAGAGGGAATAATGCTATCTTCGTAGTCATTGATCGTCTTTCCAAAGTGGCTCACTTCCTACCTGTTCGAGAGAGTATCACTGCTAGTCAGCTCACTGACTTATATATTTCTCGAATAGTGTCACTTCATGGTGTTCCACTAGAGATCAATTCAGATCGTGGTAGTATTTTTACTTCTCATTTCTGGGAGAGTTTCCAAACTGCCATGGGCACCCATCTTTCCTTCAGTACCGCTTTCCACCCTCAATCAAGTGGTCAGGTGGAAAGGGTCAACCAAATTCTTGAAGACATGCTTAGAGCTTGTGTTATCTCATTTGGTATGGATTGGGAGAAGTGTCTTCCCTTCGTTGAGTTTGCTTATAACAATAGCTACCAATCTAGCCTCAAGAAAGCTCCTTTTGATGTTCTGTATGGACGAAGATGTCAAACACCTTTGAACTGGTCAAAAACCGGTGAAAGACAATTCTTTGGACTGGATCATATGATCCAGGAGGCAGAAGAGCAAGTTCGCATCATTCGTGAGAATTTGAAAATAGCCCAATCTCGTCAAAATAGCTAGTACGACCGTTGTCATAAGGAAGTGGCTTATCAAGTTGGTGACAAGGCTTACCTTCGGGTTACCCCTTTGAAGGGTACCCATCGATTCGGTATCAAGGGCAAGTTGGCTTCTCATTACATTGGTCCCTTTCTCATTCTCGCTAAACGAGGAGAGGTTGCCTACCAGTTGGAACTACCGCCACATCTTTCTCGAGTTCATGATGTCTTCCACGTCTCTCAACTCAGGCGTTGCTTCTTGGATCCCATCCGCAGAGTGGACCATGAAACGCTTGATCTCCAAGATAACCTCACTTATCGAGAGTACCCCGTCCGCATTCTGGATGAAGCAGAGCGTGTCACTCGACATCATAACATCAAGTTTCTCAAGGTTCAGTGGTCTCATCATTCCAAGAGAGAAGCTACTTGGGAGCGAGAAGATCGTCTTCGACTTGAGTACCCCGCTTTCTTTCCGCCAACCCTGAATCTCGGGACGAGATTCTTCCGAGTGGGGGCGAGTTGTCACATCCCTAGTTCTGGTATGACCTAGGCTAGCCTTCATGTTTGCATCATGTTTAAATTTCATTGAAAATGAAATGGGGATTTGTGAAACCCTCAAAATCATTCCTGAAAATGACCCATGTAAAAATTGCTCCAAAAGGGTACAAGAAAATGCTGATGTTGCCCTCTGAAAATATTGGACAGAGATAAAAATCAAATCAATATTTTTAAGATCTCATAAGTATTTATTTTGGGCGTTTGTAATTAATCTAGTAATTATTTGCTTTGGATATATATTTGCTATATATGAAATATATGTCCAAAAATTCTGAATTTTGGTGAGGGGCTTTGGATTAATCCCTTAGGTCCCTGCAAAATTTGACAGAATTAAATAAAATGGTTTAGTATTTTTACTAAATTAGAAACAAATGTCAGAAAATAGAAAAGAAAACAAATGGAAAAAAGCTTACCTGGGTTACCGCGGCCTGGCACTGTGCAGCCGTCCTGGCCCAGTGGCCCAATAGGCCGGCCCAGCCGACTGGCGAGTGCTAGTCGTCCTCCACCTCCCGCCGGGAGGACGCGCACGGGTGGCCGCCGCGCGCGAGCACACGCCAGCCACCTCCTGCCTGCCTGCCTCGCCCCCTCGACGGCCTGGACGCCTCTGGCGTCGCCACGCACTCCCCTCGACCCTCTCCCACTCTCCCCCATGCTCATCCTCTTCCCTGGACCTCTTTCTCTCACCCCCCCCCCCCGAACGCCTCCGTCGCCACCGCTCGCCATTGCCGCGCCCACCGTGACGGCCTCGCCCTCGTTTCGTGCCCAGACGCTCCACGCCGTCGTCCTCGTCCTCTTCGTCGAGCCACGCACCTCCGGACGGCCTGCATCGCCGCCATCGCCATCGTCTTCCTCCTCGGGCTCCGCCGTCCGCCTCCGTCGATTCGCCGTAACCAGGTGTCCCCCAAGCCTGCTATGCTGCTCCGTGTGATCGCTGTGAGCATCTTCCCGTTTCCCCTCTCTTCTCCCCCTCGTTCCCGCGTCGTAGCCGTCGTTACCACCATGGCCGAAGCCATCACCGACGCAGCTCCTCGCCGTCGTGGCCAGAGCCACCGCAGCCCGTGCCTGCACCTGCCACCGTGCTCAGCAGCCTCCTAGAAGGCCAACGCCGCCTCCCGTACCTCATGCCGTGCCACGCAGCCCGTTTTCGCCCGGAGCCAAACTCCGGCCGCCGCCTCGAGCCCCACTCCGGCGAGCTCCGGCGCCCCCACAGCCTCCCACCAGCTCCCCTGGATGCGGACGACGACAGGCTATGCCCCGGTGGTCTTCGCGTGTCCAGACGCCGCTCGTAGCGCAAGTCCGGCGAGTCGCCGCCGCGCTATTGGTCGCCGCCGGCCAGAACTCCGGCGGGCTGATGTGGCTTATTAGTTAGGCACTAACTACCCCCCTAAGACACTAACAATGGGCCCAGCGCCACTAATTCTAATTAGATTAGTAAAAAAACTTCCGTTTAACACTGTGACATTCACGTGTGGACCCCACACATCAGGTTTGACCTGGTCAGCGGCCTTTGACCCGCTGACGCAATGCTGCTGTCATGCTGACGCAATATATCTTTTTTCTGGTTTTAAAATAAATCAGGAAATTCCAGAAATTAGCCAAAACTTCAAAAATTCATAGAAATTCAACCGTAGCTCAGATTGAAATAATTTATATATGAAAAATGATCAGAAAAATTCAATCTATCCATCTGTACCATTTTCATGCATGACAAACCAACCTATACATGCTGTATATATGAAAACATATAAATGGCATATTTAAAAGCTTAATTTGGAGTTGCATTTGAACCCTTGGTTCAAATGTTCCTCAACTAATGTAACGCCCCGAGACCGACGTGCCAGGTGTCCTCTAGTTATTCGCTGTTGTTGCCTTGTCATTCGCTTGCGTGTTGCATCTTGTCATGTCATCATGTGCATTGCATCATCATGTTTTCGAAACTTGCATTCGCCCGGGTTCTCCCAGTTCCTTCTGTTGTCCGTTCTGAGCCCAGACACACTTGCACGCGCCCGCGGCATGTCCGAAATAGTATTTTATAAGTGGCTGGAAAATGTTCTCGGAATGGGATGAGAGTTGATGTGTGGTCTTATTGTAGTGTAGATAGACCTCCTGTCAAGTTTCATCGCATTCGAAGATCGTTTGATGCCCCAACGGATAACTATAGCGGCAGTATAGCCGGTCTAACGTCGGACGTTTTCGGTCTCTGGAAACTGTGCCGGGCTGCATCTCTCCCCTCTTCTCTCAGACAAACCCGCTCTTCACAATCCGCCAGACCCAACCTAACCTCTCTCGCCAGCCCGCGGCCCTCCTCGTGCGTGTCCGAAATTTGTCCCGGACCCGACCCGGACAGTCGTCACCGTTGGATCCGGATCATCCCCAAACGTCTACAAAACATCTCCGTTTTGTTTATAAGGCTACCTAACCTACTCATCTCAGACAGTCCGATTTTTATCGGAGGGACCAAATATTCTAACATCTAATCCCCTACCTATATAACCAGACAAATCCCTAAAATTTAGGACCCTTGTCCCATAGATCCCTCTCGGCCGCCGCCACTATTTCCCTCGGGATTCAGATCCACCCACTCTCCCTCGTTTTCCCCAGCGAGCCAACCAGCGCAGCGCAATGCCCCTCCTTCTCCTACAACATTGCCTCGTCCTCCCCTGCGTCTCATCACCACGGGGCTCCCGCTCGGGAGGAGCACCTGAGCATGCCCGGAGCCGCATCGACCATGGCCAGGCCATGCCCTGCTTCCTTCTCTATCCCTCTGGTTCTCCCTCTCCCTCCGGTCTCAAAATTGTCTTGTTGTCTCTGTTTACGCAGGACGCCATGGTGGCACCGCCTCCGCTTCTGGTTCGCCACCAGGCCGTTGCTCCCCTACCTCGCTAGCCTCCGACGGCGCCGGCCACCTCTCGAGCAGAGCGCCAGACCAGCAGGCCCTCGTCTCGCGTCCCTTCCTTCCCTCCTGCTCTGTCTGTCTCCCCCTCCCTTATTTTCTCAGCTCTCTCTCTCTGTTCGTCGACAGGACCCGCAACACCATCCATGGCTGCCGCCTAGAGTCGGAGCCACCTTCAACCCATCCTCGTCGCCACCTCGACCGCTCCTCTCCTCCTCGAGATCCTCATCGGCGTCGAGAGCCTCCAGCTGTACCCCGCAGGCGGCGCCCTCTAGCTCGTCTCCGCGGTCGGTCCTCCCCAAGTCCTTGTCGCCGGCCTCTGCTTCTGCGTGTGGGAACAACGACGACCAACGACAAGTCCCCTCGCCCGCGCGTTGACCTCCAGCCCGCTCGATCCACTGCTTCACGAAACGCATCGCGCCTTCGATATGGGGTTCTGGCGTCAACCGGCCCAGCTGCGATCGGGCCTGCTAGCCCAAGGATGCGCTAAGGCCTGCTCGCAAGCCCACCTCCACTGAATCGCGCGCTGAGGCCCAGCCGCTGGCCAGATCCGGCCCAGCGAGGTGAGGACGTGCCCAGCCTCCCGTGCGCACTGTTGGGCCAGCCAGCAGATTCGGCCCAGTGTAGTTTTTTCCAGATCTGTGAATTTGTCTATTATCTAGAGAACTACAGTTTACAGAAAAACCCTCAAATTTCATGCATATCATATATCTCAAACTGTGCATCATATGGAAAAACTTTATATATGAAATATGCTTAAAATTGCATCTAGTTTCATAATATGTCATTTCAATCCTTGTTCAAAATGTTTAATATGTTGTTTGTTTAAATTTGCTTAAATAACTTGTTAAAATGTTTTATTCCATAACTAAATAACCGTATCTCCAAATTTAATAATCTTTATATGTAAATGGGGTGGAAAAATGCCTAGTTTAACATGGTGGCATCACTTTGCATGTTTAACAACTATAAAATTGTGTTTAGGGCAGAACAGTACCATAACCAAAATATGCTCATGAGAAGTTTCCGGATTGTTGTTCGTTGCTTCCGGCCTCATTTAAACTTGACTAGATAGGTAGTTTTACTTTGCTTCACCCTCTTGCCATGCTAACAACATTTAATCTTGTTGGGTAAATAAATGAGATTGAACTAAGTAACTCGAATGTGGTGTTCCGTCAATATGTATCTCATTGCATATTGAGCTCCACTTAATTTGTAGGATTGCTTGTGCATTTTGCCATGCCATGCCTCTTTAAACCGGACATGCATCATCCTTGATTGTGCATCATGCCATGATTATGTGGTGGTTGTTTACTATGTTGTGTGCTTCTTTCCGGTGTTGCTTCTTCGGGTTGGTTCCGTTCACGTTGCGTTGTGAGGATCCGTTCGACTACGTCCGTTTGTCTTCATGGACTCGCTCTTCTTCCTTGCGGGATCTCAGGCAGGATGACCATACCCTCGAAATCACTTCTATCTTTGCTTGCTAGTTGCTCGCTCTTTTGCTATGCCTATGCTACGATACCTACCACTTGCTTATCATGCCTCCCATATTGTTGAACCAAACCTCTAACCCACCTTGTCCTAGCAAACCGTTGTTTGGCTATGTTACCGCTTTGCTCGGCCCTTCTTATAGCGTTGTTAGTTGCAGGTGAAGATTGGAGTTTGTTCCTTGTTGGAACATGGATATTTTGTTGGGATATCACAATATCTCTTATTTAATTAATGCATCTATATACTTGGTAAAGGGTGGAAGGCTCGGCCTTATGCCTGGTGTTTTGTTCCACTCTTGCCGCCCTAGTTTCCGTCATATTGGTGTTATGTTCCCGGATTTTGCGTTCCTTACGCGGTTGGGCTATTATGGGAACCCCTTGACAGTTCTCCTTGGATAAAATTCCTCCAGCACCCAACATTGGTTTTACCATTCGCCACCTAGCCTCTTTTTCCCTTGGGTTTCGCAGACTCAAGGGTCATCTTTATTTTAACCGCCCCCCCCTGGCCAGTGCTCCTCTGAGTGTTGGTCCAAACTAGAGTCATGTGCAGCGCCCCCTCGGGGAAACTCGAGGTTTGGTTTTAGTTGTATGGAGAGCTCATCTGAGTGTGCCCTGAGAACGGGATATGTGCAGCTCCTATCGGGATTTGTCGGCACATTCGGGCAGTGTTGCTGGACTTGTTTTATCTTTGTCGAAGTTGTCTTGTAGAACCGGGATGCCGAGTCTGATCGGATTGTCTCGGGAGAAGGTTTATCCTTCGTTGACCGTGAGAGCTTGTGATGGGCTAAGTTGGGACAACCCTGTAGGGATTTGAACTTTCGAAAGCCGTGCCTGCGGTTATGGGCAGATGGGAATTTCTTAACGTCCGGTTGTAGAAAACCTGAAGTTGAACCGTGTGTGTAACCGTGATGGTCTCTTTCCGGCGGAGTCCGGGAAGTGAACACGGTGTTGGAGTTATGCTTGACGAAGGTTGTTCTAGGATCACTTCTTGATCATAGTTTCTCGATCGTGCTTTGCCTTCTCTTCTCGCTCTCATTTGCGTATGTTAGCCACCATATATGCTAGTCGCTTGCTGCAGCTCCACCTCATACCTTTTACCTCACCCATAAGCTTAAATAGTCTTGATCGCGAGGGTGTGAGATTGCTGAGTCCCCGTGACTCACAGATACTTCCAAAACCAGCTTGCAGGTGCCGATGAGCCCGTGCAGATGACGCAACCAAGCTCACGGAGGAGCTCGATGAAGATCTTGTCCTTTGTGTTGTTCTGTTCTAGTTGATCAGTAGTGGAGCCCAGTTGGGGTCGATCGGGGACCTTGTCGCATTTGGGGTTCTTCTTTTATTTTGGTTCCATAGTCGGACCTTGATTGTATCTGGTTGATGTAATGTTTTATTCATGTAATTGTGTGAAGTGGCGATTGTAAGCCAACTATGTATCTTTTCCCCTATTGCATTACATGGGTTGTTTGCGAAGATTGCCTCACTTACAACATTGCTTTCAATGCGGTTATGCCTCTAAGTCGTGCCTCGACACGTGGGAGATATAGCCGCATCGAGGGCGTTACAAGTTGGTATCAGAGCCTTCCCCGACCTGAGGAGCCCCCACTGCTTGATCGAATTAGCTGCCGTAGTTGAGTCTAGAAAAATGTTTTGAGTCATTAGGAATTATATATCAGAGAGTTTAGGAATTCTTTTTACTCCCCAGTCCCTTCATCGCTCTGGTAAGGCATCCTGACGTAGAGTTTTGACTCTTCTCTTCTCAAATTTCACTAAAAAAAATTTAGGATCACGCGGGTATCTTGGAATCGTTCCGATCGATTTGTGACGAGAACATTGTTCTTGGTGCCTCCTGTCATTTAGGGGTTGTGGCAGTGTCCCGGGGAGTTGAGCTCCGAGGTGTTGTCGTCACAATTTTATCGTTGCAGTTCTGAAATACCTGAGTTTAGTTTCGCCGACATCGAAAATCTCTTTTATGCAGTTGTTGGTGAGATAACCTCGATGCCACCCAGTACTGGGGCGGGAGTTCGGGAATATTTCCATAACTCTTATAACGGATGCTTTTCGAAGGTTGAGGTAGATGATTTCCGAAGGTTTCTTGGTTATGTGTTGAAGGATGGATACAGCTGGATGTAGGATTTGCTAGTTTTGGGTGAGATATTATGCTTCCCCTATATCCCCAACACCTGATTGCATAACCACAAAATTTCGGGAGTTTATAAGTGGGAATTTAAGTAGCTCTTAGGATATCTTTCCGACAGATGTATGATATGAAATTGGGGTTCGACGTCTAGTGGTCCTCCTATTCACGGTTGGTTTTATAGTGGTCTCCTTGTGTCTTAAAGAGTCCTTGGCTATGCCAACTCGGGACGCTTCGTATGTCATGTGCATTGCCTTGTACATGATGGTGTTGTACGATCGATCCCGTGTAGGCCCCACCTCAAAAACTTCGGACGAAATCTCTATCATATGTTTGTTTCGGCTTATTTTGCAAGCCAATCTTTTGTTTTGTTTTGAGTTGTGGTATTCGAGTTGCTTCGAAGTCAAATGTTGATTCCATACCTTTTTCCTAAGCGGTGTTCTCATACCCCGATGTGAACACTAATCCTTCTCGATCATCGAGTTTGTCATGTAATTCCTTTTCAACCGGCGTTTTCTCTTCAGGTGGATCCGATCATTCCTACATTCGCGAGATCAATTATCAGTTCCTCTCATCGGTATTCATTTCATCCGTCCCAAATTGCCTTTTTTTCCCACCCTCCCACCCTTTTTCTTCGAGGACTCAGATTTCTTAATCAAGTATGCTTTTATTATTGTGAAGTCTCTCCATTCCTTTTTCCGTCAATGTTCTTACCCGGTGTTTTCCATGAAGATGTTCTACTAGCTCATCTTTCATCGTTCTTTTTCTTCTCCGGTGGATTCAATTCAAGCTTTTGGTGTTGATCATATCCTTTCCTCGTTTCAGAAGTTTTATCATACCGGTGCTCATCATATTCATTCATTTCGCGCTATTCAATTATTTCGAAGTGCTGAAGATATCTCGGAAGCCTCGTCTTTTCCTTCAAGATCCGTTCAAACCTATTCCGAGGTTGTTATCTCTTTCAAGCCATTTTTTTTCTAACCGGTGTATTCTCCCTTTCAAGTAATCCTTCTAAGGTGTTTCTTCTCAGTGGGCCCTAACCCACAGGTCTTTTTCCAGGATCTTACCTGACTCTTCTTATTTTCCCGGAGCGATTGTCAAATCTTTTTAAGTTTGACGTAAGAATGAATTATCATCAGTCATATGTATTTCTCCAAGATCTTTCAAATTCTTTTCATCGTTGGCTCAACCTTTTCCATTCTTCATTCCAGAGTGCCTCAACAATTCTTGGTGGTGTTCTCATCGTCATTCCCAACATTTGAAGAACGAAGATGATTTTCCTCTAAATCTTGCCCCTTTCTCTTCAAGATTTATGGCTCTAGCTTCATGCCATCCTCTCTTAATTGTTTTGATTGTGAAAATTCTTTTCACCTATCCGGAGCAATTCAAGAGTCTACTCAGTTTGTTTATCCGGAACCCATCATCTAAGATTTATTCATTCCAGTTTTCAGTTATCATTCTCCAATCTTACCAGTGTATCATTCAAACATTCTCTATTTAGCTCATGATCTCTTCGTTCTAAGGGATCTAAATTCCCTCAAGCATCTTCGTTCATTCGTTAACTCTTCCCGGTGATTTGTGCCTTTTTCCAATTCCATTTTGCAAATTCTTACAGTGGTTCGTTCAAGATTTCTCTTCCTTGTTTATCATATCAATTCATTCATTGTTTCAATTCTACTGGTGGTTCATGGAACACCTTTCCAAGTTGATGCTATATCTATCTTAATCCTTTCTACGAGAATAAGTAGTATGGCAAATCCGTTGTTTGTCATCAATTTAATTGGTGAAGGATAAGCATAATGTAATTGTTATTCTTGTTTCATCGAGTGAACTCAATTCCCTATTCCGGAGGCTCATCAAATTCTCAGTTTCAATTGTTTCATCTTCTCTTTTTCCCGGAGTTCCAACATTTTACAACTATTTCACCACAGAGATGCATCTAAATCGGTACAAGGATTCACCTTGTGTTTTCAACTTCTTTTCCTTCCGTTTGATCATCCTTTTGTTTAACAGAGTTCTTCATGAAGGTTCTACATGATGGTTCATAAAGGAATTAATTCCTTCTCAAAGTGTTCATCGACATTCTTTTCAGAGGAGCTCAAGCATTCTTCATCTTGCATTCCAAAGTGCAATTCTTTCTACTGTATCATTTCAGGTGGTTTTATGTCATTCTTGATAATTTGAGTTCATGTTTCATGATTCACATCTTATTAAAAATGAGGTATTTTAAATCCATCAATCTCGTCATTGGAGTTACCTTGGGTTATATTTCACCTAAAGCCTTCCCTAAGATTGTTGCTATCTATGGTGCTTATAAATGACCCAATTTCTTCATTTATCCTTTCTGGTGCGACATACTTTCTCGCCAATTTGTTCATATCAATCCAATTCTTTTCCCGTGAGTGGCAAGTTGTCACCTCATAATTTGAGATGTACTCCATAAGACCATATCAAGCTTTTTCTTTCGTTGTTGACTTTCCAATAACTCCGTTCGACCCTTCTCCTAAAGATGCCTTTTCAAACTCTTTTGTGGCGGAAGTTGGCATTTTCTTCTCCATTCTTTTATTTTAATCATCTATCTTCTATTTCTCTCTCCCGGAGGCATTGTGTTGCTGCTCTCTTCAAACCTTCTTCTTGTCCTTGTCATGTTTAACCTGTTAACCAGAGTGTCGTGCCCCTTTGCTCAAGCTCTTTCATTTTATCAAGTCTTTCATCTCTTTTCAACTGAAGTGTTGTCCGAATTTGTAATTCCTTGTTCCTCTTCCCTACCGGAGTGCTTTCAACTTCGCTCTTTCTCGCTGCTTTCTTTATTTCAATTTGGTCAACCTCTCAAGGTTCGTGGTTTCACTCGTTTGTCAAAGAAGCAACTTAGCTTTACCTCTCCTCTTCTCTTTCTTCTCTGTTGTTTCCTCCGGTGCCATTCTAGATCTCAGGACGAGATCCTCTCCTAGTGGTGGAGTGTTGTAACACCCCGAGACCGATGTGCCAGGTGTCCTCCAGTTATTAGCTATTGTTGCCTTGTCATTCGCTTGCGTGTTGCATCTTGTCATGACATCATGTGCATTGCATCATCATGTTTTCGAAACTTGCATTCGCCCGGGTTCTCCCAGTTCCTTCCGTTGTCCGTTCTGAGCCCAGACACACTTGCACGCGCCCGCGGCATGTCCGAAATAGTATTTTATAAGTGGCTGGAAAATGTTCTCGGAATGGGTTGAGAGTTGACGTGTGGTCTTATTGTAGTGTAGATAGACTGCCTGTCAAGTTTCATCGCATTAGGAGATCGTTTGATACCCCAACGGATAACTATAGCGGCAGTATAGTCGGTCTAACGTTGGACGTTTTCGGTCTCCGGAAACTGTGCTGGGCTGCATCTCTCCCCTCTTCTCACAGACAAACCCGCTCTTCACAATCCGCCAGACCCAACCTAACCTCTCTCGCCAGCCCGCGGCCCTCCTCGTGCGTGTCCGAAATTTGTCCCGGACCCGACCCGGACAGTCGTCACCGTTGGATCCGGATCATCCCCAAACGTCTACAAAAAATCTCCGTTTTGTTTATTAGGCTACCTAACCTACTCATCTCAGACCGTCCGATTTTTATCGGAGGGACCAAATAGTCTAACATCTAATCCCCTACCTATATAACCAGACAAAACCCTAAAATTTAGGACCCTTGTCCCATAGATCCCTCTCGGCCGCCGCCACTATTTCCCTCGGGATTCAGATCCACCCACTCTCCCTCGTTTTTCCCAGCGAGCCAACCAGCGCAGCGCAATGCCCCTCCTTCTCCTGCAACACTGCCTCGTCCTCCCCTGCGTCTCATCACCACGGGTCTCCCGCTCGGGAGGAGCACCTGAGCACGTCCGGAGCCGCATCGACCATGGCCAGGCCATGCCCTGCTTCCTTCTCTATCCCTCTGGTTCTCCCTCTCCCTCCGGTCTCAAAACTGTCTTGTTCTCTTTGTTTATGCAGGACGCCATGGGGGCACCGCCTCCGCTTCTCGTTCACCACCAGGCTGTTGCTCCCCTGCCTCGCTAGCCTCCGACGGCGCCGGCCACCTCTCCGAGCAGAGCGCCGGACCAGCAGGCCCTCGTCTCGCGTCCCTTCCTTCCCTCCTGCTCTGTTTGTCACCCGCTCCCTTATTTTCTCAGCTCTCTCTCTCTCTGTTCGTCGACAGGACCCGCAGCACCATCCATGGTCGCCGCCCAGAGTCGGAGCCGCCTGCAACCCATCCTCGTCGCCACCTCGACCGCTCCTCTCCTCCTCGAGATCCTCATTGGCGTCGAGAGCCTCCAGCTGGACCCCGCAGGCCGCGCCCTCTAGCTCGTCTCTGCGGTGGGTCCTCCCGAAGTCCTCATTGCCGGCCTCTGCTTCTGCGTGTGGGAACGATGACGACCAACGACAAGTCCCCTCGCCCGCGCGTTGACCTCCAGCCCGCTCTATCCACTGCTTCACGAAACGAATCGCACCCTCAATCTGGGGTTCTGGCGTCAACCAGCTCAGCTGCGATCGGGCCTGCTAGCCCAGGGATGCGCTAAGGCCTGCCCGCAAGCCCACCTCCACTGAACCACGTGATGAGGCCCAGCCGCTGGCCAGATCCGGCCCAGCGAGGTGAGGACGCGCCCAGCCTCCCCTGTGCATTGTTGGGCCAGCCAGCAGATTCGGCCCAGTATAGTTTTTTTTCCAGGTCTGTGAATTTGTCTATTATCCAGAGAACTACAGTTTACAGAAAAACCCTCAAACTTCATGCATATCATATATCTCAAACTGTGCATCATATGGAAAAACTTTATATATGAAATATGCTTAAAATTGCATCAAGTTTCATAATATGTCATTTCCATCCTTGTTCAAAATTTTTAATATGCTGTTTGTTTAAATTTGCTTAAATAACTTGTTAAAATGTTTTATTCCATAACTAAATAACCGTAGCTCCAAATTTAATAATCTTTATATGTAAATGGGGTGGAAAAATGCCTAGTTTAACATGGTGGCATCACTTTGCATGTTTAACAATTCTAAAATTGTGTTTAGGGCAGAACAGTACCATAACCAAAATATGCTCATGAGGAGTTTCCGGATTTGTTGTTCATTGCTTCCGGCCTCATTTAAACTTGACTAGATAGGTAGCTTTACTTTGCTTTACCCTCTTGCCATGCTAACAACATTTAATCTTGTTGGGTACATAAATGAGATCGAACTAAGTAACTCGAATGTGGTGTGCCGTCAATATGCATCCCGTTGCATATTGAGCTCCACTTAATTTGTAGGATTGCTTGTGCATTTTTCCATGCCATGCCTCTTTAAACCGGACATGCATCATACTTGATTGTGCATCATGCCATGATTATGTGGTGGTTGTTTACTATGTTGTGTGCTTCTTTCTGGTGTTGCTTCTTCAGGTTGGTTCCGTTCATGTTGCATTGTGAGGATCCGTTCGACTACGTCCGTTTTTCTTCTTCATGGACTCACTCTACTTCCTTGCGGGATCTCAGGCAAGATGACCATACCCTCGAAATCACTTCTATCTTTGCTTGCTAATTGCTCACTCTTTTGCTATGCCTATGCTACGATACCTACCACTTGCTTATCATGCCTCCCATATTGTTGAACCAAGCCTCTAACCCACCTTGTCCTAGCAAACCGTTGTTTGGCTATGTTAACGCTTTGCTCAGCCCTTCTTATAGCATTGTTAGTTGCAGGTGAAGATTGGAGTTTGTTCCTTGTTGGAACATGGATATTTTGTTGGGGTATCACAATATCTCTTATTTAATTAATGCATCTATATACTTGGTAAAGGGTGGAAGGCTCGGCCATATGCCTGGTGTTTTGTTCCACTCTTGCCGCCCTAGTTTCCATCATATCGGTGTTATGTTCCCGAATTTTGCGTTCCTTATGCGGTTGGGCTATTATGGGAACCCCTTGACAGTTTGCCTTGGATAAAACTCCTCCAGCAATGCCCAACATTGGTTTTACCATTCGCCACCTAGCCTCTTTTTCCCTTGGGTTTCGCGGACTCATGGGTCATCTTTATTTTAACCCCCCCCCCGGGCCAGTGCTCCTCTAAGTGTTGGTCCAAACTAGAGTCCTGTGCAGCGCCCCCTCGGGGAAACTCGAGGTTTGGTTTTAGTTGTATGGAGAGCTCATCTGAGTGTGCCCTGAGAACGAGATATGTGCAGCTCCTATCGGGATTTGTCGGCACATTCGGGCGGTGTTGCTGGACTTTTTTTATCTTTGGCGAAGTTGTCTTGTAGAACCGGGATGCCGAGTTTGATCGGATTGTCTCGGGAGAAGGTTTATCCTTCGTTGACCGTGAGAGCCTGTGTTGGGCTAAGTTGGGACACCCCTGCAGGGATTTGAACTTTCGAAAGCCATGCCCGCGGTTATGGGCAGATGGGAATTTGTTAACACCCAGTTGTAGAAAACCTGAAGTTGACCTTAATTAAAATACATCAACCGCGTGTGTACCCGCGATGGTCTCTTTAGTCTTGGAAGTGAACACGGTGTTGGAGTTATGCTTGACGAAGGTTGTTCTAGGATCACTTCTTGATCATAGTTTCTCGATCGTGCTTTGCCTTCTCTTCTCGCTCTCATTTGCGTATGTTAGCCACCATATATGCTAGTCGCTTGCTGCAGCTCCACCTCATACCTTTTACCTCACCCATAAGCTTAAATAGTCTTGATCGCGAGGGTGTGAGATTGCTGAGTCCCCGTGACTCACAGATACTTCCAAAACCAGCTTGCAGGTGCCGATGAGTCCGTGCACATGACGCAACCAAGCTCAAGGAGGAGCTCGATGAAGATCTTGTCCTTTGTGTTGTTCCGTTCTAGTTGATCAGTAGTGGAGCCCAGTTGGGGTCGACCGGGGACCTTGTAGCATTTGGGGTTCTTCTTTTATTTTGGTTCCGTAGTCGGACCTTGATTGTATCTGGTTGATGTAATGCTTTATTCATGTAATTGTGTGAAGTGGCGATTGTAAGCCAACTATGTATCTTTTCCCCTATTGTATTACATGGGTTGTTTGCGAAGATTACCTCACTTGCGACATTGCTTTCAATGCGGTTATGCCTCTAAGTCGTGCTTCGACACGTGGGAGATATAGCCGCATCGAGGGCGTTACAACTAAATAAATGCTAGATGCATTTACTCAAACAACATCACATACTCATGCCATGTTCATGCATCATATTGTTGCATATGCTTGTGTTTGATTTTTGACACCGTTCCTTCTCGATAGGTCCTACTCCAGAGGCCGATTCAGAGTACCTGTCAGTGGAGCAGTGCCCCCCTGTTGATCTACCAGGCAAGCAACCCCCCTTGTTCATTCCGATACAATCCTACTCTCTCGCTCCTGCTCTCATTTATTGCATTAGGACAACAATGATTCAACTGCTACTTTATGCTGCGGTAGTTGAACCCATTCCTCTGCATGACCTATCATTGCCACAGTAAATAGTTAAAACCCACTAGCATGTGTAGGAGTTGATTGAGCCATGTTGTGTTCCTACCATGCTTTGCCTGCTATTCTTTAGTGTATGTTAGGTCTGATTCATCGGGAATGAATTGGAGTGTTACGATATGATCCGGTGCTGAGAGTTAAGCGTGTGAACATGATTTGGTAAAGGTAGCGGTGAGAGGCCATGTAGGAGTACATGGTGGGTTGTCTCATTGGGACCGTCCTTAAGAACTGAGTTCTTTGTAAGTTGTCCAATGACTAGCTACTACCACACATTGGGCTCCGGGCGCTCCAAGCTCTCTCGACTTATTAACCGCCTAAATCTCTGTCCAGGAGTTGCAAATAGTTTCTGGTGTTTGTAGGTAGTGCTATTTTTCTACCGAGTGGCACCCGGCAGGGTGGACTTGGGACAGACTAGGCACACGTGGCCCGGTGTACCGAGTGGCACTCGGATGGTGGGCTTGGGAACCCTGTACACATCGTTTGGGGCCGTGAGCGAAACCCCGTCCGGATCTCCTTGCGGAAGGAACCCGAATAGGCGATAAACCTGGACTAGAGTCTTGTGTGGTTAGTCAGGTCGTGGCCGACACCCTCGCCAGGCTTCTGCTTGAAGGTTGCCGAGATACATGACGTGTATATGGTGATAAGTGGTGAGAGCGTGTGTGAATAAGTACACCCCTGCATGGTTATCATGATCTATTCGAATAGCCGTGTCCTCGGTTACGGACTTCTTGGATGCTTACGTGGTACATAGACAACTTAAAGTGGATACTCTAAAATGCTCAAGACAAGTGTGAGTGCTATGGATGGCCTTCTCGTAGGAGAGACGGGGATGAATCCAAAGTAGTGTATTGATGTGGTGATTAGTGGACTCGTGTGTGCTGCCTCATCTCAAAGAAGTTTCTCATTGTCGTAGAACAGGATAGCCACTGAGTCAAAGCTGGCTTGCTGCAACTAAACCCCACATTACCTTCTTGATACAAATGCACGTCTGATAGGATCTGATGTAAGTCTTGCTGAGTACCTTTGTACTCACGTTTGCTTTATTTATGTTTTGCAGGTGAGACATCTGTCTCACTAGTAGTACCACTTGGACTTCGACGAGTAGCTTGTTACCTCAGCTACGATCTTGTACCCTTGGGAGGGACTTGTAGATAGTCAGGCTTCTCGGCCTTTTTCTTTTGTAGTTGTTTGTACTCAGACATGTAATACTTCTGTTGCTTGTATGCAAAAATGATGGGTCATGTGACCCCTGTTTGTATTTAATGCTATGTGTCTCTTCTGGGCCTTTATCTATATGAGTTTGTGTTATGTTGTGATGCCATGTTGTACAGCACATACTTGCATGTTATGCATACGTGTGACGTGTATTGCTATGTGTGGGATCCGACAATCTAGTTGTTTATCCTTGGCAGCCTCTCTTATGGGGAAATGTAGTCTGGTGCTTCCTTGAGCCATAGTAGTCCGCTACAGCCCGGTTCACTGGAGTCCTGCTAGCCCAGCACTGCTGCTCAGGACACTTGACTGGCCGGCATGTGTTTCACTTTGTTCCTGTGTCTGTCCCTTCAGGGAAATGTCACGCGGTGACATCCGGAGTCCTGCCTAGCCTGCTATAGCCCGGGTTCCCCGGAGTCCTGTTAGCCCAGTGCTACAGCCCGGATTCACACGCTGCTGACCGACATGCTCGGTGTGAATCATGTATGCCTGTCCCCATAGGTTAGTGCCGCTTTGGGTTCACGACTAGCCATGTCAGCCCGGGTTCTCTGTCATATGGATGCTAGCGACACAATCATATACATGAGCCAAAAGGCGCAAACGGTCCCCGGGCCAGGGTAAGGCGACACCCGTGGGGATACCGTGCGTGAGGCCGCAAAGTGATATGAGGTGTTACCGGCTAGATCGATGTGACTTGGAATCGGGGTCCCGACAGCTTATTCCCCTGCTAGTAGTTCTTCGCTAAGAAATTTCCTCACCTGCAAATTCCTCAGTGAATAATTCATAAAATCGCCTATTCACCCCCCCTCTAGTTGATATAACGCACTTTCAAGGGCAGGTCCGGCTTTGGCATGGAAGGATCCGGCGAAAGAGCGTCACCTAGATCACATTGACAAGCTTGATGTTCTTGTCTACCATGCTCTTTAGGCGCATCTCTAGTGCTGTTAGCTCGTATGACGAGGCCCAGTCTGGGCCCTTCTCTAGCCAACAGGTGAGCCATATGGGGGACTTGGACATGAACTCGGGAGCCTCGGGCCAGGTGGTGTCGCGGGGCTCTGTGACATAGAACCACTCCTTCTGCCACCCTTTGACAGTATCCACGAAAGTACCTTTGGGCCATACGATGTTGGGCATCTTGCTCACCATGGCGCCTCCGCACTCTACTTGTTGGCCGTCCACTGCCTTTGGCTTCACATTGAAGATCTTCAGCCACAATCCGAAGTGGAGTGAGATGCAGAGGAAGGCCTCACACATGACAATAAATGTTGAGATGTTGAGGAAGGAGTTGGTGGGGCCGATCGTGGAAATCCACCCCATAGTAGAACATAAGTCCGTGGACGAATGGGTGGAGTGGAAATCCTAGCCCGCAGATGAAGTGAGGGATGAACACTACCCTCTCATGGGGCTCCGGGGTAGGGACGATCTGTCCCTCGGCTGGATTTCGGTGGGCGGCCTCCTTGGACAAATATCCGGCCTCCCAGAGCTGGGTGATGTCCTTCTCCTTGACGGAGGAGACCATCCACTTGCCCTGCGCTCTGGATCTGGACATGACCGGAGTGCTTTCTTGAGGCAGAAGAGATGATGACTTGGGCGCTGGCACTCAAGAATGGGTGGGCAGAGAGAGAGAGAGAGAGAGAGAGAGAGAGAGAGAGAGAGAAGGCTTGGGTAAAAGAGGTGGGTCCTTATCCCTTTACAAAGACAGTGAATATCAAGCGCCTCCCCACTCGCCTTAAAACTCACCTGTTTCCCAAGGGCCGCGCAGACGGCACAGTTGGATTACCTACGCCCGTATTGATGAGAATCCCGCAATAAGGGGACACGATCTCTACTTTGACAAGACGTGCTAGTAAAACAGGATCTCCAAATATGAAGCGGCTGGCCGAAAAACGATTTGAAATAATGACCGGGTGTGATGTGGTGTCACGCTACAAAAAGTTGTCAGTAGATTGGACTCGTGAAATATTATACTCTATGCGGTTGTGTGTGGTGCTTGTTTTGCGGAGTCGGACACGTTCTTTGTGTTTGAAGGCTGTTTTGGAGTATTTGGAGGAGGAACCCTCCTTGCAATGCCGAAGACAATCTGCGCGCCGGACACCTCGTCATTGAAGCCTGGTTCAGGGGCTGCTGAGGGAGTCCTGGACTAAGGGGTCCTCGGGCTTCCGGTCTGTTGGACATGGGCCGGACTAATGGGCTATGAAGATACAAGACCGAAGATTCTCTCACCCGTGTCCGGATGGGACTCTGATTGGCATGTATGGCAAGCTTGGTGTTTGGATATGAAGATTCCTTTCTCTGTAACCGACTTTGTACAACCCTAGTCCCCTCCGGTGTCTATATAAACCGGAGGGTTTAGTCCGTAGAGGCAATCATAATCCTATAGGCTAGACTTCTAGGGTTTTAGCCATTATGATCACGTGGTAGATCAACTCTTGTAACCCCCATACTCCACAATATTAATCAAGCAGGACGTACGGTATTACCTCCATCAAGAGGTCCTGAACCAGGGTAAAACTTTGTGTCCCTTGTCTCCTATTACCATCAACCTCAGACGCACAGTTCGAGAGCCTCTACCCCAGATCCGCAGGTTTTGACACCGATAGGCGCCCCCTGGGCAACCAGGGCCTCAGCTAACCCGACATCCTGGCCCATTCGGTGTGCCCCGAGAACAAGATACATGTGACTCCTATCGGGATTTGTCGGCACATCGGGCGGTCTTGCTGGTCTTGTTTTACCATTGTCGAAATGTCTTGTAACCGGGATTCCGAGAGTGATCGGGTCTTTCCGGGTGAAGGAATATCCTTCGTTGATCGTGAGAGCTTGTGATGGGCTAAGATGGGACACCCCTGCAGGTTATAAACTTTCGAGAGTCGTGCCCGCGGTTATGTGGTAGGTGGGAATTTGTTAATATCCAGTTGTAGAAAACTTGATACTTGACTTAATTAAAATGCATCAACCGCGTGTGTAGCCGTGATGGTCTCTTTTCGACGGAGTTCGAGAAGTGAACACGGTTGGGTTATGTATGAACGTAAGTAGTTCAGGATCACTTCTTGATCGCTTCTAGTTCACGACCGTTTGCGTAGTTTCTCTTCTTACTCTTGTACTCGTATGTTAGCCACCATATTTGCTTAGCGCTTGCTGCAAATCCACCCCATAAACACTTCCTACCCATAAGCTTAAATAGTCTTGATCTCACGGGTTTTGAGCTTGTTGAGTCCTTGTGACTCACAGATACTACCAAAATAGTTGCAGGTGCCGATGATACCAGTGCAGGTGATGCGACTGAGCTCATGTGGGAGTTCGACGAGGAGTTTGGCCGTTACTACGTGTCTTTTCCTGATGATCAGTAGTGGTGCCCAGTTGGGACGATCGGGGATTTTGAATTTGGGGTTATCTTCTTTTCATTTGGACTTTTCCGTAGTCGGACTATGTGTGTACTCTGATTGATGTATGAATTATTTGCTCATTCTGTGACATGAAGATTGTAAGCCAACTATTTATCCCTTTCTTGTTCATTACATGGGATTGTGTGAAGATGACCCTTCTTGCGACAAAACCAAAATGCGGTTATGCCTCTAAGTCGTGCCTCGACACATGGGAGATATAGCCGCGTATTGGGCGTTACAAGTTCGTATCAGAGCCGACCCTCGCAGTTACATGGATGTTTGCAGATAGGTGCGCAGTCATGTTGTTCATGATGTTTGTGACCCGTCATGGCACACGACATGGCACATGTACCGGACTGGATGCACAGACATATGTGCCAAGAGGGAACGTTCATGTGGCCCGACCAGGACGTCGGTTCCTCTGAGTGGGGTGTATGTGATAGTCTGTCTTAATAGGGATGATAGACTACTCATATCAATAAGGAATTCCTTCTTTTATGGAAGCCCATTTGGACAGAACTCCAAAGTTAAGCGTGCTCAGCTTGGAGCAATTTCAGGATCGGTGACCGATCGGGAAGTTTCTCCCGGGTGCGCATGAGTGAGGACAAATTGTGTAGGAAAGACTAGTATTGATCTATGGGGCCAATCTAGATCCCGCCAGGAGTAACGACCACCGGCGGGTGTGTATGAGGCGTTACAAGTTGGTATCAGATCCCCCTTCTGAACATGGAAAGAATAGAACATGAACAAAAATTTGAAGCCGCTGCTTGATCGAACCGCTGATGTTGTTGACTCTAGAACAAAAATGTTTTGAGTCTTAGGATTATATATATCAGAGAGTAAGATTCTTTTTACTCCTCAGTCCCCTTCGTTGCTCTGGTGAGGCCTCCTGATGTAGATGTTTTGACTTTCCTCTCCTCAATTTCACGAAAAAAAATTAGGATCACGCGGGTATCTTGGGATCGTTCCGATATTCTTGTGACGAGAACATTGTTCTTGGTGCCTCCTGACATTTAGTGGTTGTGGCAGTTTCCCGGGGAGTTGAGCTCTGAGGTGTTGTCATCACAATATTATCATTGCAGTTCTAGAATACCTGAGTTTGCCGACATCGAAAATATCTTTTATGCAGTTAGTAGTGAGATAACCTCGACGCCACCCAGTACTGGGGAGGGAGTTCGGGAGTATTTCCATAGCTCGTATAATGGATGCTTTTCAAAGGTTGAGGTACATGATTTCCGGAGTTTTCTTGGTTATGTGTTGTCGGATGGATACAGTTGGAGCGTAGGGCTTGTTAGTTGTGTGATATATATTGTGCCTCCCTGTATCCCCAAGACCAGATTGCATAACCAGAAAGTTTTGGGAGTTAATAGGTGGGAATTCAAGTAGCTCTTAGTGTTTCTTCCGACAGATAATTGGTATGTGATTGGGTGATCCTTACCAATTATTTGTTCCATCCGTACCTTGTTGTTTCATTCATCAACCTTTATCTAAGTGGCTTCTCACCTTAATGGTCGTGTAATGTTAACTTTGGAATTCATTCGTTCAATCCTAGTTCGAATGTTTATTGTGAAGACTATATGTTGCAATTTCTATCTGTTGATTCAGCTTGTCTATCGGTCTATCATGGTTCTCACGGATGTCACCCTCTTCAGGATGGCTCCTCCAACGCATCTGAATCCGCAACATAACGATGGGGATCAGACGGACCCTCCACCTTCGCCACCTCCTCCGCCTCCGGAGGCCTGGCAAGCTGTCATGGCAGCCACCAATGCCAACACCCAGATGCTTTTGCAACTCTTGGAAGAGCGAAACCAAGGTCAAGGCAACCAAGGGAATCATGGTCAAGGGCAATTCAACAATCTGCCTCAGTTTGCTACCCTCAACCGGTTCCTTGCAAATCAGAGGAAGTCTTTCAGCAACTGCGCTGAGGCCATGGACGCCGATGATTGGCTCATGGACATCATCAAGCATTTTGAATGTAGCAATGTCAGGCCTGAGGACTACATCGAGTTTGCTTCTTTTCAGCTCAAGGACCAAGCAGCCGATTGGTATCAACAATACAGAGATTCCAGAGGAGCTCGAGTGATTACCTAGGATGATTTCTTCCGGGACTTTAAAGCTCACCACATTACTACTAGTGTTATAGAGAGCAAGCATGAGGGACTCCGTGATCTCAAGCAAGGAAGCATGTCCGTGTATCAATGCAACATCCAGTTTCAGATCAAGTGTGAGGCTTCAAAGAAGAGAATCGGGGATGCAGTCTAGTCTTCTTCTTCCTCACAAGTGGCAGCTAAGAAACAGAAGTTCTGGCTTCCTCCGCCCCCTCCGTTTCGTTTGCCCTACCAGCAGAAGAACAAAGGTGGCAATGGATCTTCCCACCCACCCAACCTAGGCTATCAGAACAAGTCTCAGACTGAAGCTCCAAGGACAAGTGCTCCTCCTTCCTAATGTCGGTGTACAAAAGTAAGGGCTCTTCTTTTGACCCCGTTACTTGTGCACAGGCAGTCAGAGCCACGCGCCGCGGCCACACTTAGCAGGACAGAGGAGGGAAGCCAGTGAGATGCCGAAGCACAAGACAACCAAGGCGACACCAAGACCAGAAGCACAGGAGGGCAAGAGGGCGAGGTGGACTCCCTCGGCAAAATCCTTGCCGAGGCAGCCTCCGCAACCCCGGCAAGGGCCTTGCTGGGGCAACTAGCCCAACACCAGCACAGCGAGCCACCCTTGAGCACACAGGCTCCAACCCAATCAACTACATTGGATCCAAGGCTCGGGAGGCGCCTCTGTGGTGACATGAAAATCTTTGTCAAGATCATAAACATATGAGTTCAGATGAGGACCAGAAGATGGCGACCCTCGGCAGGATCCTAGCCGAGGAAATCCACAAGACCCCCGGCAAGCGTCTTGCCGGGGACAACTACGACACCACGACAAGACCCTTGTCGGGGCCCCGGCAAGGCCCTTGCCGAGGACGCCAGCAGGGCCACTACCAGGCCCGCACCAGCCAAGACTCCACCGCCATTCGCATGCAGCTGCCAGCCCAACCAGCTGGGCAGGCACCTCCGTGGCAACATGCAGCTTCTAGGCCAAATCAGCAAGCACCTGCGTGGCGGCATGCAGATCTTCATGAAGGCCCTACCACCGCGCCACCTCAGCTGCTTGCTTGCCTACATGGCGCTGCATGCATCGCTAGCCTGGGCGCGTGTCGAAGCGAGGCCTCGTTCTCGTCCCCGATAAAGCTAATAGACACCTATGTAGCACATTTAATGCACTTTGTCCTGTAATGCCGTGCGATAAGCTCACGCACTGTAGGCATTTCCTCCTCCTGTGTGCTACTGTGGCAACCCCTTTTTCCTATAAAAGGCGGCTCGAGGAGACCAGGAGAGGGATTCGGCCTTTTTGGCACGGCACAGCCACCATAGCTAGTTCAAAAAGCTCAAGAACACTCAATACATCCACCAAAGCAGGACTAGGGGTTTACGCATCCTCGCGGGGTGAACCTGGGTAAATGATCTATGTGCTTGCTCCTAAACCTGCTCTTCTCACGACCCCGCGCCCGCCGACTGTAGAAGGGATCCCAGTGATCCCATAGGTGTCGTTCCCACCGACATCTTTCGACTGTCGAAGAACTCCTGCACCTGCTCCACCGGTTGCTCGGCCCAATTGGAGACAGGGCCATGTGCATTGCAGTCCGGCATCATGGCGATGATGTCGTTCCGGCACGAGTTATTTCTCAGCGGGACCACCCATGCCGGCAACCCAAACAAGGGCTCCTTGGCGACCTTGCCGGCCTTCGCGGCCTTGGCGGACCTCTCGGCCTTGCCGTCGCGGCCCACGTCGAGCTGGAAGAGCCGCTAGCAGAAGTGAGCATGCGCCAGCACCGTGAAGTTGTGGTCGAGGCCGGGGCGAAACCTCATGATATCGGCCGCATTCGTGAAATGCCAGGCCGGCCTCCCCTTGTTATGAAGCGGAGCGATTCGGTGGCAGATGAAATCCGCCCCTATCATCTCAAGGGTGAGCCCGGCCTCGGTGAGGCGAAGAATCCGGGGGATGGCGATCTTGAGCTTGTCATCGTGGGTGTCGACGTCGCCCAGTCGGGCCTGTGAACCGGCGGCACCTAGCGAACCCGACGGAACTCCTGTGGGTCGTTCTCCTTTTGGGCGCCCTTTGGGTACGCCCCTTTGGACCTTGGGATCCAAGTGACGCAACCAGAGATGGTGCCTCCCCCTGGATGCGAGGGTAGAAGTAATGGCGGAAGAGTGTCGTGTTGGGGACGACTCCGGCGAAGCCCTCACAAAGGTGGGCAAAAAGAGCCATGCATGACAGAACATTTGGAGTAAAGTCCAAGAGGTGGAAGCCAAATGCATGCATGACATCATTGAAGAAATCGGAGAAAGGGGGGCAGAGGCTGCAAGAGAAGTAGTCGACGAAAAACGGCTACCAATTCGGGGCGGCCTCGGCACAATTGGCGGGGACGACACACGTGGCTGGATGCCCCGTCGCCTCCCCCCGTCTTGCACCCCCACAGGGGCCTGAAGCTGTCCTGGAGCTTGAACACGTCGACCATCAAGGGGAAGTAGACGAGCTACGTCCGCCGCGCCGCCAGCTTACTCTCCGGTGGCTCCGTTGCTCCGGCGTCCTTCACCATCCCTTTGCCCTTGTTGGTTTTGGGGGCCATGCCGGCTGCGAGAGGCAAGGGGCGGAGGACAGCGAAGATGCAGCAGCAGCAAGAAGGGGCAGAAGCTTGAGAAGGAAGGAGAAAGGGACGGCGGTTCTAAGATTGGAAAAGGCGCAGGGGGTAATGTGAGCAGCCCGCCCGCGGTTATTCCTCTTTTTATGCGGAAGGCGCGGGCTGCCTCCTCTCCCATTAACCACGATGTGACGCATGCATGCGGGAACCGCCCCATGCATGACCCCCATGTCACGCACAACCCTCCATGTCACGCGTTCAACACGGGTCATGGTGAAGCGCAACGGACGAAAAATTACTGCGGTAAAATCCCGCCCCGACTGCCCGCACACTGTTTTTGGCTTGGCCCAACAACGTGTCGCGCTTATGTGTGGCCCAGGCCCGGAGGCTCCTGTCGGTGTACAAAAGTAGGGGCTCTCCTTTTGACCCCTTTACTTGTGCACGGGTAGTCAGAGCCACGCGCCGCGGCCACACTTAGCAGGGCAGAGGAGGGAAGCCGGAGAGAAGCCGAAGCACAAGACAACCAAGGCGATGCCAAGACCAGAAGCACAGGAGGGTAAGAGGGCGAGGTGGACTACCTTGGCAAGATCCTTGCCGAGGCAACCTCTGCAGCCCCGGCAAGGGCCTTGCCGGGGCAACTTGCCCAACACCAGCAGAGCGAGCCACCCTTGAGCCCACAGGCTCCAACCCAATCAACTACATTGGAGCCAAGGCTCGGGAGACGCCTCTGTGGTGACATGCAAATCTTCGTCAAGATCATAAACATATGAGTTCAGATGAGGACCAGAAGATGGCGACCCTCGGCGGGATCCTAACCGAGGAAATCCACAAGACCCCCGGCAACCGTCTTGCCGGGGACGACTACGACACCATGACAAGACCCTTGCTGGGCCCCCGGCAAGGCCCTTGCCGAGGATGCCAGTAGGGCCACTTCTAGGCCCGCACCAGCCAAGACTCTGCTGGCACCATGCAGCTTCCAGGCCAAGCACCTAGGTGGCGGCATGCAGATCTTCATGAAGGCCCTACTACCGCGCCACCTCAGCTGCTTGCCTACCTACATGGCGCTGCATGCATCGCTAGCCTGGGCGTGTGTCGAAGCGAGGCAGAGCGGCGACGGACAGGACGGGCCTCGTTCCCGTCACCGATAAAGCTAATGGACACCTAGGTAGCGCGTTTAGTTGACTTTGTCCCATAATGCTGTGCAATAAGCTCGCCCACTGTAGGCCTTTCGACCTCCTGTGTGCCGTTGTGGCAACCCCTTTTTCCTATAAAAGGAGGCCCGAGGCGACCAGGAGAGGGATTCAGCCTTTTTGGAACGGCACAACCACCATAGCTAGTTCAAAAAGCTCAAGGACACTCAATACATCCACCAAAGCAGGACTAGGGTTTTACGCATCCTCGCGGCCTGAACCTGGGTAAATGATCTATGTGCTTGCTCCTAAACCTGCTCTTCTCACGACCCCGTGCCGCCGACCGTAGAAGGGATCCCAGTGATCCCATATGTGTCGTTCCCATTGACACCTATCATTGTCCGCTCTCAGAAGTTACTTGCAACAAGTGTCAGCGGAAAGGTCACTATGTAAACAAGTGCTTCAACCAAAGGCACCTTCCGCCTCCTCCTCCTGTGAGGTCTTCAAGGAATGCAGTGGTCAAGCATAATCCCAAGTCTGCAAGGGTGAACTTGATGAATTCAGCTCAAGCAGAGGATTCTTCATAAGTGATCATGGGTAATCTCCAACTTAATGATATTCCCACAAAAAATTTATTAGATACTGGTGCGTCGCATTGTTTCATCTCAAGACCTTTTGCATCAAAGCATGAGTTGGTTTTTCAAGATTTGCCTAGACCGTTATCAGTTGTTTCTCCGGGTTTATTCATGAACACGAGCTCGGTGGTTCGGGATGTCTCTATCAAGATGGGCAACTATAAATTCTTGGCTTCTCCTATTGTTCTTGGCGAATCTGATATTGATCTAATTCTCGGTGTGGATTGGCTTTCTAAGCACAAGGCTCAACTTGATTATGCTGCCAGGGAAGTTAAATTGACACACTCTACTGAGGATGTGATCATCTATGCCGCTCGTGATGAAACCATTCGGTTGTTCTCTCTCAATGAGAAGGGCAAGTTAGATGCAATTTCTCAGGTTCCAGTTGTTTGTCAGTACCAAGATGTCTTTCCAGAAGAGCATTCGGGTATGCCTCCTCACCGGCTTGTTGAGTTCGTTATCAATCTTGAGCCTGGTACTGAACCCATTTGCAAGCGTCCATACAAGATTGGACCAAAGGAGTTGAAGGAATTGAAGAAAGAGCTCGATGAACAAGAGTGTCTGGGTTTGATCAGACCGAGTTCATCTTCGTGGGGTTGTGGTGTTCTTTTTAACCAGAAGAAGGATGGCACGGACCGACTTTGCATTGATTACCGTCCATTGAACAAGAATACAATCAAGAACAAGTACCCACTTCCCAATATCAATGAGCTATTCAAGCAACTCAAAGGTGCAAAGGTGTTTTCCAAGCTTGACCTCCGTATGGGTTATCATCAGATTCACATTCGTGAAGAAGATATCCCCAAGACAACATTCCGAACAAGCTTTGGTTCTTATGAATATATTGTCATGTCTTTCGGCCTTGTCAATGCTCCTCAAATATTCTCTCGTATGATGAACTTCATCTTCAACCCCTACACAAATGAATTCGTCCTAGTGTATCTCAATGATATCTTGGTGTTCTCCAAGAATAAGAAGGATCATGCCAAACATTTGTGATTGGTGCTCGACAAACTCATAGAGTATCAATTCTATGCGAAGTTTTCCAAATGTGAGTTTTGGCTTGATGAACTTCTTTATCTTGGTCACATCTTCTCCGCCAAGGGCACTGCTGTTAATCCAGAGAAGGTTCCTGCAATTGTGAATTGGGAGCCTCCTCAGAATGTCAAGCAGCTCCACGGTTTCCTTGGTCTTGCAAGCTATTGCCGAAGATTCGTTGAGAATTTCTCAAAGATTGCAAAGCCTCTTTCCAACCTCCTCCGGAAGCAAGTCAAGTATGTCTGGACTCCTGAGTGTGACGTTGCTTTCAACCTCTCAAAGAGAAGCTAGTCTCAGCGCCTATCCTAACTCCTCCTGGTGAATCCAAGCCATTCGAAGCTTTCTATGATGCCTCATTGCAAGGTCTCGGTGCCGTTTAATGCAAGAGAAGAAAGTTGTGGCCTATACTTCTCTTCAGTTGAAGCCCAACGAAAGGAACTACCCCACTAACGATCTTGAGTTGGCGGCAATTGTCCATGCATTAATAACATGGAGACATCTCTTGTTGGGAAGGCAAGTGGAAATTTTCACCGATCACAAGAGCCTCAAACATATCTTCAATCAACCCAACCTCAACCTCAGGCAAACTCATTGGGTCGAAATGATTCAAGAGTACAATCCAAGTATTGAATATACTCTAGGCAAGGCCAATGTGATTGCAGGTGCTTTGAGCAGAAAGGCTTATTGCAATAGCTTAATTCTCAAGGCATTCTAACTAGATCTTTGTGAAGCTTTTCGCAAGCTCAACCTCCAAGTTGTTCCTCAAGGTTTTCTTGCCAACCTTCATGTCACTCCAACTCTGCAAGACCAAATTCGTGAGGCACAACTCCTTGATACCATGGTGAAGAGGGTGAAACATGGTGTTGCCAAGGGCTTACTCAAATACAAGTGCTATCACATTGATGACAAGGACACCTTATTCTTCGAGGACAGAACTGTGGTTCATAAAGGTGATATAGGGAAGGGCATAATGAACGAAGCGCACAATTCTCTTCTTTCCATTCATCCAGGTAGTTCGAAGATGTACCATGACCTGAAGCAGTCATATTGGTGGACTCAAATTAAGCGAGAGATTGCTCAATTCGTGAATGAATGTGATGTCTATCGAAGGGTGAAAGAAGAACACCAACGACTAGCGGGTCTCCTCCAACCTCTTGCTATTCCAGAATGGAAGTTTGATCATATTGAAATGGACTTTTTCACTAGATTTCCAAAGTCCAAGCATAGGAATGATGCTATCTTTGTTGTCACTGACAAGCTTACAAAAGTGGCTCATTTCCTTCCAATCAAAGAATCGATCATGACAGCTCAGTTGGCAGACATATACACCTCCAGAATTGTCTCCTTGCACGGTATTCCACAATTGATCTCTTCAGACCGCGGAAGCATTTTCACTTCTAAGTTCTAGGACTCCTTCCAGAAGGCCATAGGCACCAACATTTGCTTCAACACGGATTTCCATCCTCAAACAAGTGGCCAAGTCGAGCGAGTCAATCAAATCCTCGAAGACATGCTTAGAGCTTGTGTCATATCTTTTTGTATGAAGTGGGAAGATTGTCTCCCATATGATGAGTTCTCCTACGACAACAGCTTCCAAGAAAGTTCGGGCAAGGCCCCATTTGAAATTTTGTAGGGCAAAAAGTGTCTTACTGCTCTCAATTAGTCAGAGACTGGTGAACGCCAACTTCTTGGCAACGACTTGATCATAGAAGCTGAAGATATGTGTAAAGTCATCCGTGAAAATATCAAAGCTGCACAATCGCGCCAGAAGAGTTACTATGATAGCAAGCACCGTAACTAGGCTTTCAAGATCGGAGACCATGTTTACCTCCACATCTCTCCAATGAAAGGCACTCGATGCTTCGGTGTCAAAGGGAAGCTTGCCCCTAGATACGTGGGTTAAGGTTGAACTTTAGGTTAAGGTTGTGTCTCTTTTCCTGCTTATACCTCACCAGAGCTGCTCTAACGATGAAATCCTCCATCACAGCGGAGCAGTACCCTTGGCTCCTTCTCCAGGCGCCTAAGATCTTCTTCACCTCCTCCGACTGCCACATCAGTTGCATCATCCTCAGTGACCAATCCAATTATGCTTAGATCGACAGGGCATCGCCAAAGTGGTTGCACACTTGCTTCATCACTTGTTTACTCTATATGTTATATATATTATCCACTGAGCACACGTAGTAACGTGAAATACGATTTGTTTCTCCTATATAACAAGCAGTGAGGTACCAGGCAACTTAGCTCTCCGTGATGGACTCTCTCGAAAGCCATCATTATTTATTTCTGCGCATTTGAGTTATGCATGTGTAGATGTGCCTGGGAGTTGAGTTAGTAGGGCAGTGGCCTAGGTCCAAAGTAGTACAAGTAGCACAAAAACATTTTTGGAGTGTAGAATTTTGCCTGTTCAAGCTTGCCTACTAGAATTGTTAGGGGTTGAAAGCAAAAGTGAAGGAAAAACATAGGAATTGGAAAGTTTCCTATGGTACTACTATTAATGCATTTTGTTGAAAGGAATGGAGCAAAGGAAAACTGTAGGATTTGTTACTTTACTGTCTCTGTCAAAGAAAAAATGTAGGAATTTTAATATCCACTAGGCCCTCCTTTTCAAATTCATATTAATGAGGAACAAGACTAAGTAATAGTAGCATAATAGCATTATAACTATACATTTTCTTGTGGTCTGACTTAATTTAACCATGCTTCTTTACACTCATGTGACCTTCCAATTCCTGTGAACTGAACACCCAGATTGACAGAAATCCTGTGATTTTAAATTCTCTATTTTGCACATGCATTCCTATCATATTACTGTGTATTTCCTATCCCTGTGTTGTTAGAATCCTCCAATTCAAACAAGCTGTTACAAAATTACTTCTCTTATAGATAGTTGTCAAAGAAAACCTTGTCTTGTTTGTCCCGCTCCCACTGCGTCGTCATCCACCCTAGCTCAACTGCTCCAACAACAGAAGGGTCCACCACAGTAGGAATCCGCGCTCCAGGCTGTCTTTCACCGCATCAGATCTTCTTCCCCGCCACCGGCAGCCATGAAAACTGCATTACCATCATCAACTGAGCAAATGACCTCGAGGACTACACGGGTCCGCAAGAGAGGTCACACTCTTTCATGTCTTCTTACATTATGCAACGCTTAATATTACATGCTACTTTATTGTCTTCTTCATAGATTAGACTCTAACTCATCTCGAAACTAATGCTCAAACTTGAGTGTTTAAATGGTTGTGGGGTGCATATCGCGGCCGTAATCAATAGTATATGTTTACTATCTTGTTAATCTCTGGTATCTACTATGAGTTTCATGTTGGGTGGGAAGCAAACAATAGAAGCCATTATCTGTATTTTTTTAACTAAAGCCATTATCTACCTGCTATCATTGGTTTTGGGTCTATCCACAGGTTGCTACCATCACTCTGGATTTCTATATGCACTCCTGAGATAATATCACTTTGTTTTATTCCTATGCATGTTAGTTATTGTACACAATGGAACTGAACATGTAGAGCAAAAGGGACGAGCCTTTTGTGGCAATAAAATTTCATGCAGACGTCTCTCCATGGTGGGCGCAAAGGCAACGCCCCCTCCACCCATTTCAGACTATAATCAAGAGGAAGATAAATATTCTGAGGGGGATTCGGAAGGAGCAGAACCACTCCTATTTACCCCCTGAGGTCTTCGATCTAACTTGGCATACTGATGTTAGTCATATCATGCATATGGTGCCTTGCATTGCTTACTTTATACATCAAGTATGTCACCTGCTTAGTTTTGACCTGCTATGTGTGCATGCCATTTGTTTAGTTTCTATATCGTATATGTCAATTATGCAACACCATCTTGTTTAGCCAGGCATCATATATGTAAATTTTGCAATGCCATCATGCTTAGCCAGTCATCTTATATGTGAATTATATCATGCCATCCTTTTTTTCATTACGTATTACATTTGTCAACAATGTTAGTACATTCAACGACTCTTCATGTGCATCAGCCATTTGACACGGCGATGGAAAAATATGGTGAGAAAACAAGGTCTTCATAGCAGACTATGCTATTTCACAAAGTGCATATCTCGCTGGTTATGGATAGCTACTCTGAGACAAATGACCAGTCCTATGCCCCCCCCCCCGAGGTGTATGCTCTTACTTGGCAGGGTTATGTTGCTCATATCGTGCGTATGGTGTCTTGCATTGCTATGTCATTTGCTTAGTTTAGACATGCTTTGTGTAAATGCCACCTATCTAGTGTCTAATTACCATATATGTGAATTATGCAATGCCATCTTGTTGCAAGACATTATATACATGAATTATGCAATGCTATATTGTTGCAAGGCATTATATATGTGAATTATGCAATGCCATGTTGTTTAGCCAATCATCATATATGTGAACTATATCTGTCGGTGTTCTGGGAACAGGGGTCCCCAGACTTGCCTGCCTGCGGCCTGCGGCATGGCTCAAAGGGGGGCCCAGCACGGCCCATCTTCACCAACACAGAACCAAGACCCTCGCGAGGGGCCAAGCCTCGCGGGGCGGACGACGCGGAGCTTCCTCAGGCACGGCCTCATCAGGCTGGCTCGCGAGGAGGCGGAGAGATCAAGGCGGAGGTGCCCGTGACGCAAGACATGACGACCAAGGGCGCCAGGTGGGTGCTAGCCCGCGCAGTGTCCTCCTTTCCCCTTTGGTGCAAAGGGAGCAAGCGCAGCCACGGAGTACCGAGGCATGAGGCAAAGGTTGCCATTTCGGTGCAACAAGACCAAGACCAGGAGGACTGCAAGACGGAGGTCATCGTGGAGCCCAAGACGGCATCACCACTAGAGCTTTGTGCAGGCAAAGACTACTTTTGTCAGGATAACTGGTACTAGCTGTCCCCCTTCAAATTAGCACGCCATTGTTGGCTCCCTTCCCGCTCGATATTTGGGAAGAGTACCAGGGCCTCTATAAATAGGACTAGCCACCCATAGGATGAAAAGGGTGGAGATCGAGATAAACAATCGAGAAGAGAGAGAGAGAAGGGTGACTGGACTCCTCCCAGCAGTTCATCGCCCCAGCCAAGAACAGACCCTCGCGAGGCTGTTCTTCCTTGTATTGTACATCATCATCAGCCCAAGAGGCAATCCACCACACACTGGAGTAGGGTATTACACCACAACAGTGGCCCGAACCAGTATAAACCTTGTGTCTCTTGTGTTGTTCTTTCCATAGCTTAGATCTTAGCGAGGCGAATGGGTGCAGGTAGGTAGGAGGCAAAATCTCCGCGCGCACCCTAGTGTTCGAACCTCAAGGGTTTGCCGGAACCCAAAATCCGACATTTGGTGCGCCAGGTAGGGGTGCACCGGAGTTTTCTCTTCCGCCACCGCCACGGCCTTCCTCGCGATGAGTAGCGCGTCACCCGCTCCGGCTGCCGGCGCCAGCACGGGGGCCAGGGGGCTCCGAGCCCTGGCCCCAGCCCTGCAACGGGTACGGTGGCCGGACAAGTTCAAGCCAACGACGCCACCACGCTACGGCAGCGCGACAGATCCGCTGGCCTTCTTGCTGGCGAGCGAGGAGGCCCTCCTCGAAGCCGAAGGTGACGATAGGGTCATGGCCAACTGGCTCCCCATGGCCCTGACCGGCGCTCCACGCACATGGCTGCCCCACCTGTCGGCACCCTCCGTGGCCTCCTGGGAAGAGCCCCGTAGCCTCTTCCCCGCCCATCGCGCCACACCAACACCCCCGATCGTCGCGGCCCTCCTGGACGGCTCGCATGCGCCGCCTACAAGTCACCACGTCAAGCCGTTCATCCACCGGGTCAGCGCCGCTTCCACGCGACAGGGGGCTCTCCCGGACCGGGCGGCGCCCAAGGCCGGCCTGACCTTCAGCTCGGAGGACCACCCCTCCAACTCGGCCTGCTCGGGTGCGCTCCCCATGCTGTGCACCCCCACCATCTGCCAGGTGGCCGTCACCAGAACTCTCATCGATGGCGGTGCGGGCCTCAGCGTGCTCTCAATCGAGACCTTCAACCTCCTCTGCGTACCCCTGGAACGGCTGCAACCCAGCCGACCATTCTCAGGCGTTGGGGGCGGGTCATCCAGCTCCTTGGGACAGATCCGGCTACCAGTAACCTTCGGCACCTACAACAACTTCCACACGGAGCTGGTCGACTTCGACATCACCCCCATCGGCCTCCCCTACAATGCCATCCTCGGCTACCCAGCGCTGGCCCAGTTCATGGCCACAACGCACCCGGCGTACAACCTCATGAAGATGCCCGGGAGCAGCGGTGTCCTCACCGTGCACGGGGACACCGGAGACGCGCTGCGGGTGCTCAAGCTCGCCTTCAAGACGGCGGCGTCAGCACAGCCCGCCGACTTGGAGACCCCTGAGCCCAAGGGGGCTGCACCCGCCAAGAAGAAACAGTTGTTCACCCAAGACAAGGCAGAAACCAAGCAGATACCCGTCGATGAGGACGGGTCCACCAACGCCACTTTCACCATAGGCGCCAACCTCGAACCCGAGCAGGAGGAGGCCCTGGTCGGGTTCCTGTGCACAAACAAGAAGGTATTCGCTTGGGAGCCTGACCAGTTGGCAGGGATCCCTAGGAGTGTAATCGAGCATCACCTCAACGTGTGCCCCAACGTGCGCCCTGTGAAGAAGAAGGCCAGGCGGCAGTCCATAGAAAAGCAGGCCTTCATCGTCCAAGAGACCCACAAATTAGAAGCCGCTGGGGTCATTCGCGAGGTCTGATACCCGGATTGGTTGGCCAACCCTGTCGTTGTGCCAAAGAAGGGAGGGAAGGAGCGCATGTGTGTCGACTTCACCAACCTCAACAAAGCATGCCCGCAAGATCCGTTCCCGCTCCCCCGCATCGACCAGATCGTCGATTCCACCGCAGAATGCGACCTGCTATGCTTCTTGGATGCCTTCTCCGGGTATCACCAGATAAAGATGGCAGTAGAAGATGTCGAAAAGACAGCCTTCCTAACCCCGTGTGGGGTGTACTGCTACACATGCATGCCATTCGGGCTGCGTAACGCGGGGGCGACCTTTCAGCGGCTGATGCGCATCACCTTGGGACCGCAGCTTGGGAAGAATGTTGAAGCTTATGTCGATGACATTGTGGTAAAGTCTCGGGAGGCCAGGACCCTGATACAAGACCTGGAGGAAACCTTCGCGAGCCTCAATGAAGTGAACCTACGGCTCAACCCAGAGAAGTGTGTGTTCGGAGTCCCCTCGGGCAAGCTCTTGGGTTTCCTCGTGTCCCACCGAGGCATCGAGGCTAACCCGGAAAAGGTCAAGGCAGTGGAAGATATGAGCCCGCCAAAGACCCTCAGAGAAATGCAGAAGCTCACTGGGCGCGTGACCGCGCTAGGGTGCTTCATCTCCAAGTTGGGGGAACGAGCGCTGCCCTTCTTCCAGCTAATGAAGAAAAAGGGGCCCTTTGAGTGGACTGAAGAGGCCGACAAGGCGTTCCAGGATCTCAAGAGATACCTGACCAGCCCACCGGTCATGGTGGCTCCGTGCCCTCAAGAGCCCCTGGTGCTTTACCTCGCCGCCACTCCCTACTCCGCCAGCGCAGCCTTGGTGGCGGTTAGAGAGGAGCATCGAATCAAAAGCGCGGCAGCAGCCCGGGACAAGGCAGAACAGGAACAAGGAAGGCCCATAGAAACCGCCACCACGGCTAAGGAGGATCAGCCGCCGCAGAGGAGTGCACCGGAGGCGGAAGAGGCCCCTCTCCTAGATGGCCAGCCTCAGGAGGCCTCATCGCCTCAAGAGGCGCCATGGTCTCCGAAGGGAGCCACCAGCACTGATGCACCCAACCTCGTTGAGCACCGAGTGTACTTCGTCAGCAAGGTGTTGCGGGATGCGAGGGCATGGTACCCCATGCCTCAGAAACTCCTCCTCGCGCTACTGGTGGCCTCGCGCAAGCTGTGGAACTATTTTTAGGGTCACCCCATAAAGGTCGTCTCGTCATACCCCCTGGAGAGAGTGCTCAGGAGCCCTAACTCAGCTGGAAGGGTCGTTGAGTGGAACATAGAACTGCAAGCGTTTCAGCTCGAATTCAGCACGACCAGAGTCATCAAGGGAGCAGCGTTGGCAGATTTTGTGGCAGATTGGACGAAGGCACCAGGCCTCAAGGCCGACGAGGATCGGTCCCTCTCCCCGGGAAGCGAGGCGCCAGGAGGCTGGGTCATGTACTTCGATGGGGCGTTCTCCAGGCATGGCGCTGGGGCTGGGGCGGTGCTTATATCGCCCACTCAGGACAAGCTCTACTATGCTGTGCAGCTCTATTTCCAGCAAGGTGAAAAGGTCTCCAACAACATAGCGGAGTATGAAGGTTTAATTGCGGGCTTGAAGGCCGCAGCTGCCCTGGGAGTGAAACGCCTCACCATCAAGGGCGATTCGCAGCTCCTTGTCAATTTCTCCAACAAGGTGTACGAGCCGAAAGATGAGCACATGGAAGCCAACCTTGCGGAGGTCCGCAGGATGGAGAAGTAGTTCTGGGGGTTGGAGTTGCAGCATGTGCCCCGTGGCACCAATCAGGAGGCCGACGACATCGCCAAACGGGCGTCCAGGCGGTTACCTCAGGAGCCTGGCATTTTCGAGGAGCGGCTCTTCAAGCCCTCAGCCCTGCCGTCAATGTCAAACATGGCTCAGCCTCGGGAGGAGCTCCCCCAGCCACCTGCCTCAGGAGCTCCGGCCTGTGGCCCGGCCTCAGGAGCACGCCTGCTCCTGACGATGGAACCTTAGGAGGGATGCTGGATCACGGAGCTCCGGAATTACTTAACACAAGGGACCCTACCGGAGAAGGAGGAGGAAGCGGAGCGAGTGGCACGCCAGGCCACGGCATACTGCATCAAGGATGGAGAGCTCTACCAGAAGCGACCAAACGATGTATCCCTGCGCTGCATCTCCAGGGAGCAAGGGAAGGAACTGCTGGAAGATATACACGGCGGAGACTGTGGACATCATTCATCATCACGGACCCTCGTCGGCAAGGAGTTCCGCAGTGGGTTTTATTGGCCCACCGCACTCAATGACACCGTCGAACTAGTGAAAGCTTGTGATGCCTGCCAGTTCCATGCCAAGCAGATCCATCAGCCAGCAGGAGGCCTGCAGACTATACCCCTTTCGTGGCTATTCGTAGTCTGGGGGCTGGACATCTTGGGCCCGTTTCCTCGGGCGCCAGGGGGCTACCGCTACCTCTACATCGCCGTGGACAAGTTCACCAAGTGGGCTGAAGTAGAGGTTGTCCGCACCATTCCCGCGGGTTCCGCGGTCAAGTTCATCAAGGGCATCGTGAGCCAGTTCGGGGTGCCGAACCGCATCATCACGGACAACGATTCGCAGTTCACTAGTAACCTCTTCAAAACATATTGTGCTAACCTTGGAACGCAGATATGCTACGCTTCGGTGGCGGACCCCCAAAGCAACGGCCAGGCTGAGCGAGCCAACGCAGAGTTCCTGAGGGGCCTCAAGACCAGGACGTTCAAGAAGAAGCTGGAGGCCTGCGGCAGAGGTTGGTACGACGAGCTTCAGTCCGTGTTGTGGTCCATCCACACAACCGTGACCAAGCCGACTGGAGAGACCCCGTTCTTCCTGGTCTATGGAGCCGAAGTGGTCCTCCCTCATGAGGTCCGACATTGCTCCGCGCGGGTCCTAGCGTTCGACGAGGCGCAATAGGACGCCATGCGGGGGATGGACCTCGTGCTCGGGGAGGAACGTCGCCGAGAAGCAAGGTACCAACAAGCGCTGCGGCGATATCACTGCCGCAACATCCGCCCCAGAACTCTCGAGGTAGGAGACCTCGTGCTCAGGCGGGTTCTCTCCAGGGAGGGGCTGCACAAGCTCTCTCCCATGTGGGAGGGCCCATTCAAAGTTGTTCCTGTTTCTAGGCCCGGCTCCACGCGCTTGGAGACTCAGGAGGGGGTGCCGATCTAGAACACATGGAACATCCAGCACCTCCAGAGGTTCTACCCCTAAAAAGGCCCAGAGCCCGTGAAGAAGGCGAATGCCTGTGAAGCTGTCGCGTTTTGGAAAAGGCCCAGAGTCTGTGAAGAAGGCGAATGCCTGTGAAGCTGTCGTGATTTGAAAAAGGGCTAGAGCCTGTGAAGAAGGCGAATGCCTGTGAAGCTGTCGCGTTTTGGAAAAGGCCTAGAGCCTGTGGAGAAGGCGAATGCCTATGAAGCTCGTCGCCCGTGACACTCTCATGTAATAATGAGTTGGGGCTGTACACTCCCCAGAGTCTCAGGAGCGCCCGCCTCAGGCCCTGGGGCTCCCTCCCACGCCCAGTGGCAGCACTTACCTCCGTGCTGGTGAGAAGACGTCGGAGACTAGATTAGGTGCCGGACGCGGCTTTTCATTTGCTTTCCGCAGTTGACTTGTTCCTTCTCATTCGAAGTTTTATTGAAGTTGTTGCCGTCTTTGGCTTGTGGTTCTTTGACTTTTCACTCTCCTGCCTCGATTTCTCTTATGCAAGGCCTCGCGAGGGGGAGCAGCCGAGCGCCCTCGCGAGTGTTCCTGTCCTAGTCATTCAAAGGGTTCGCGACCTGGGTCCATTACAGGAGCACCCCTCCAGTCCGTGCCCCACGGGCACCACGACACGAACACAGGGCCTGGGTCGGTCGCCCCCCACGGCTGGGGCCGTGAACTATCCACGCGCGGGCACGTAGCCGGAAGGCACGATAAACGGAAGCAAAATGATGATTAACAACAATAACCCAAACACGCCCCCGCGGGGCTCCACACTACTGTCTTTTTACGCAGGAAAAAGGAAAAGAAAGAACAAATCAGGTGTAACTCACCTCACACCGGCCTGCAGGGAAGACTCGAGCTACCTCCGGGGCTCAGGCAGACTCGCTCTCGCGCTTCACCGGGACGCGATGGTGGGCGGACACGCTACCACCTCCCAAGCAGATACGACAGTGTGGAGGCTGACCGCGGCCACCGCTAGAAGAGTCGCCGCCTGAAGAAGAACCGGAGAAGCTTGGGGAACCCTGAGCGCCGCTAGTCACGCGAGCGCTGTCCTCTCCATCATCGCCGGAGCTGGGTTCCCGGCTGCGGTCGTCGTCCTCGGGGCAGCACCCTGCGCGGCGACCATCTTCCCCAAACACCCTCACGTAGAGGGTGGCATCGCCGTCAAACTTGAAGTGCAGGGTGCACCGACGGCTTAGGCCACGCGCGCGGGCAAACGTCTGCCAACCGCGGGCCAGGGCCAGGCTCCCGGCTGTGGAGACCTTCAGTGAAGCCCATGAGGCCCGACTGCAGCAGCCGTCGGCCTGACGCCAGAGGCCGCCCGGGGCGTTGGCCGGGAGCTCGCCGAGGAGGAAGCAAGGAAGTGGAAGTCGGGTGCTAGTCGGCTCCGCCGACCACACGACGAACTCCGGCCGCACCTCTGCAGCGCAGAAGCGCAGCCTAGGGGGGCGTGCGACCGGAGCGCGCCCCCGGCCGCAGCAATCCGCCCGCCGCCGTGCTGGAAATCGTCTCCACGGCCGTGGGGAGCTGCCATGGTGGCCACAGGATGTTTGCGAGGGCGCCCTCGGCCGCGCTTGGGCGGGGGAGAGGCAAGCTCAACCTGGCGAGCCTTCCCCTTCTCTGCGGCCGAGAACCTCCTCGACGGGGCCATGAAGAAGAAGGAGAAGCAAGGGGGATGAACTGGAAGGGCGCGCGTTGATCCGTACTTATAGTTGGCGAGGGCCAACCGACGGCCCCCACGATCGCAGGTAATTATGACCCGCTTTGCATGCAAGGACTTGTCCAATCCGTGCAGTTGCCGAGGCGCCATGGGGAAGCGGAGACGCCCACGTCCAATCAACCGCCACGCAGCGCCCAAGACCGCAGGCTGTTAGGGCCCGCGGCGCTTCGCTCTTCCCCTTTCGCCTCCCTGCACGGCCAAGCCCGGGCGCACCTTGGGCCCGGGGGCTACTGTCGGCGTTCTGGGAACGGGGGTCCCCGGACTTGCCTGCCTGCGTCCTACGGCGTGGCTCAAAGGGGGGCCCAACATGGCCCATCTGCACCAACACAGACCCAATACCCTCGCGAGGGGCCAAGCCTCGCGGGGCGGACGACGCGGAGCTTCCTCAGGCACGGCCTCATCAGGCTGGCTCACGAGGAGGCGGAGAGATCAAGGCGGGGTACCTCACGAGGTGCCCGTGACGCAAGCCATGACGACCAAGTGCGCCAGGTGGGTGCTAGCCCATGCAGTGTCCTCCTTTCCCCTTTGGTGCAAAGGGGGCAAGCGCAGCCGCGGAGTACCGAGGCATCAGGCAAAGGTTGCCATTTCGGTGCAACAAGACGAAGACCAGGAGGACTGCAAGACTGAGGTCATCGTGGAGCCCAAGACGGCGTCACCACCAGAGCTTTGTGCTGGCGAAGACTACTTTTGTCAGGATAACTGGTACTAGCTGTCCCCCTTCAAATTAGCCCGCCATTGTTGGCTCCCTTCCCGCTCGATATTTCGGAAGAGGACCAGGGCCTCTATAAATAGGACCAGCCACCCATAGGATGAAAAGGGGGGGAGATCGAGATAAACAATCGAGAAGAGAGAGAGAGAGAGAGAGAAGGGTGACTGGACTCCTCCCCACAGTTCATCGCCCCAGCCAAGAACAGACCCTCACGAGGCTGTTCTTCCTTGTATTGTTCATCATCACCAGCCCAAGAGGCAATCCACCACACCACACACTGGAGTAGGGTATTACACCACAACGATGGCCCGAACCAGTATAAACCCTGTGTCTCGTGTGTTGTTCTTTCCACAGCTTAGATCTTAGCGAGGCGGAGGGGTGTAGGTAGGTAGGAGGCGAAATCTCCACACGCACCCTAATGTTCGAACCTCGAGGGTCTGCCAGAACCCGAAATCCGACATATCATGATATCCTTTTTTTGTATTATGTATTCCATTTGTCGACAATGTTTGTATATTCAACTACTCTTCCTGTACATTAGCCATTTGAAGCGGTGATGGAAGTATCTGGAGTGAAAACAAGGTATTTAGAGCAGACAATGCTACCTGCTGAAGCAGACATCTTGCTGGTTATAGTTAGTTCCTCAGAGGAGGATTCAGAGATAGATGACCAGTCATATTTCCCCCCTGAGGTCTATTATCAAACTTGGGCAGGGTTATATTACTCATATCATGCATATGTTGTATTGCATTGCTTAGTTTTTACATCATATACGTGATTTGCATCTGCTTACTTTCTTAGTATATAAATCATATATTTGAATTATATCATACAATCATGTTTACATAGACAACATATATCTGAATTATGGCATGCCAACCCATTTAATAAAGACATCACATAGTTATATCATCTCGTCATGTTTAGTGTTTACAGTCATCATATTTTGAATTGTGTCATTCTATCCCTGAATTATATCATGCTATCATGTTTCCGTAGGCGGCATGTATGTGAATTATGGCATGCCATCCTATTTAATATATACATCATATAGTTATATCATGTCATCCTGTTTACATAGTCATCATATTTTGAATTATGTCTTTCTATCCTGTTTAGTTAGCCATCATTTATGTGAAATTGTGTCATGCTATCATGTTTAGTTAGCCATAATATATGTGAAATTGTGTCATGCTATCCTGTTTGGTTAGACAACACAAATGTGAATTATTTCATGCCGTCTTTTATTCCCCACTATCGATTGCACCTGTCTATCATACAATGTATGTACATTCAATTATTCTTGTTTATCAGCCATTTGAGTTGGAGGGGGTGATCGCAGTATCTAAGGGAGTAACAACACATTCTTCAGAAAAGATAGTGCTACAAGTCGATGTGGATAGAACCACGGTTGTACTTGCCAAAGAACCATCCCCACCACACATAACCCAGATTCTCACAGATTATACCCCTGCCAAGTTGGACAGAGAACCAACTACACCCCTTCTAACCCTAACCCCAGCAGATAGTAACCCAGTTCCAATTGACACAACACTATCTCCACCATAGAGCACCCAAACACGAGTAGTTAGTAAGGCAACTACAGTGCCCAAAGCACGAGGAACACCACTCCGAACCCCAACTCAATGCTTAAAGTAGAAGAAGAATTGTTCTCAAGTCAGGTTCTGTAGCTATGGTTCATACTCCTTTGCTCTTGCATCACTGTATTTACTCATACCAACTATTTTTGAATTTGAAGGATGGAATTGAAACTCCAATGGAGCAACAAGTATGTTTTAAACCTATTTCTTTAACTTGTTTGTTGTTGTAACTTGCTCTATGTTGATTTCAATTTAAATTGAATAAATAGTTATGTTCTGATGCCATGCACATTACAAGTGTGGTTATTGCTGTGTAGTTTCCCACACTCATATTTTGCCTATGCTGCTTAGTCTTAAACATATATTATTTGAACTGTGTCTCCATCTTGATTTGGCAACAAAACTAGAATGATATAGACCATACAGTGACGATTGTACATAGATATATGTTTGTTTCATGCTGTTATCATGTCCACTTTACTACTGAACTGATAAAATTAGTTTCATATACAACATGGTAAACCTATGTTGTGTCTGCTTGTTTCTCTTTTAGAATGTGGACAAAATATTGGAGAAGAGTACCCCGTTATGCAATGGTAAAGGAAGTAATGCAGATAAGGTTCAAGATAGTAAGACATCCCTGTTGGTCTCCAAGAAAGTTGACAAAAACTATCTTGATGATAGTGAGACAACCCAAAAGTCATGCCTTGATGTAGTGTTTGAATTACTGGCCACTACTGCTGGCACAAGCTCTTCAAACTCGCTACCTAAAATAGTTCGTCTTCTTGAATCTCAACTTCTAGTTGAAAGACATCGATCAGATGTCTTGCGACACAAAGCCGAAGGACTGAGGAAGTCCCTGCTGAATTTAGATGCATACTTTCTGGTGCAACAACAAGCGCTGGAGGATTTAAGCGCAAAACAAGAGAAAGTTAATAAGCTTGCTAGGTACCTAGGATATTGTTTCTTGAGCTCTTCTAAAGTGGTTTCAGTTCTAGACTTGTTTTGCTGTGCCGTATATTTGCACCGGTCGCCAACTTTGACAACCAGTGTATGTGATATGCTGCTTTGTTCCCTATATTTGCACTGGTGGTGAACTTTGATGCCCAGTGGATGTAATATGTGTAATTGTTGTAATAGCCTAGCGTTAGTTGCTTGCTTATTTATTTCCTTATTGTCTTGTTTAGTTGTTTGCTTATAGCCGCTGCAATTCTTTTTTTGCATTTTTCTAGTGGCCACAATAACCTATTTTTATAACTAGGCCACACTAACAATGGGAAGCATACATACCGTTGTAACCATGGTCCTGCTACCTGTTGTAGCGACCATGGGCCTCCTACAGGTCGTGGGATCCATGGTCCCTCGACGGGCCGTATAATCAATGGGCCTTATATGGGCCATATTATTCGTAGACCAATAACGGTCCGCAAAATGGGCCATAAACGGGCTAGAGTGGAAATTGTGTGTTCATGGCCCGACCATAATGGCCGTTAATAGGCCAAAATGTATAATGGGCTTTATTCTATCGACGGGCATCACGGGTCATTAATGGGCCGTATTTGATGGCGCTATGAAAACAGCCCAACGGGTTAACGGGCCGACTGTAACCATGGCTGAAATTGGCCCACAAGCAGAACAAGGCAGTAACGGGCCGTAAGTAACTGAATGTTGGAAATGAGCCCAAGAATAAATGGGCCCTTAGAAGGCCCAAACGTAACACGAGCTCGAAACGGCCCAATGGAATAATGGGTCGTTAATGGGTGTAAAGTGTTACACTGTTCATTATGGGCCAGTTTCACCACGGGCCTATAATGGGCCAAGAGTTACAAAGTGCCTCGTATGGGCTGAAAGACATCATGGGCTATATGTGGGCCAGAAGTTACAACGGGATGGAATCATATGGGACGGCCTAGATGAGGCTACTGGGCCCAATTCGGATAGGCCATAACGAGTCGTGAGTTAGCGAGCTGTAAATGGGCTATATACGAACATGCCGTTAATAGGCTTTCCGTGGGCCGACCCGCTACCTTTTGACCAAGTCAAATGGGTCGGCCTTTTCACCTGAATGGGCCTCTGTAGGGGCATGCCATGTGTCAATGTATCATAGGAGCCTACTGTCCAATGAGTGGATGACATTTGTCCCAATGCTGAGACGACACATGGTTCCTCTGGCCATTGAGAATTCTACATGTGCAAAATCCCCATTGGGTCGGGCTGTTAACGGGTTATCAGATCCAAACTGAAACCGGTTATCTTAACGGCGACCTGTTATGGTGGATGCCATGTGACGGTTACCTTTGACGAAAGCACTTTCATGACGCGCCATTTATCGTCATGGAAGTGGACACTTCCATGCCGATAATTTTGGTATTGCCATGGAACACTTCTACGCCAGCACAGGTATGACTATCTTGATTCTGTCATAAAATTGTCATGGATGTACATGCATGACAGAAAATGTGACCTACTATGACAAATAGTATCATCACGGAAGTGGTCTTTTTTGTAGTGTACAGGGCCGCCAAGGCCAAGAAAAAACCCCAAGCTAAAGGACTCGGCAGGCTTTGTGCCGGCAAACCTCTGCCAGGGCGCCACCGCTCCACCTCATCAAACGCCAGTAGGTAATCAGTGTAGTGGGAAGCTCTCGAGCGTCTAGGTGGTTCCTGTCGTTCATGTGGCAACTTGTTGGAGAAGAGATTGCCTTTAATGACACCCGTCCCAGAGCCGTGTCATGCAAATAAGAGGTAATCAGGCAAGCGGTTGAGAAACCTTGCCGAGGCTACCTCTCCACTTGACACCTAGCGGTGTGATACGTCTCCAATGTATCTATAATTTTTGATTGTTCCATGCTATTATATTATCTGTTTTGGATGTTTAATGGGCTTTAATATGCTCTTTTATATTATTTTTGGGACTAACCTATTAACCGTCACTGCAACCTTCTGTACCCGTGAGATCCCATCTTGGGGCCTTTTCCGGTGATCTGCTGGAGGGGGAGTCGATCATGGAGGGTGAAAGTGTCCTGGACTAGGGGGTACTCACCACGTCGTCTCCCGATCTGTTAAATTGGGCTGAGGACCCCCATGGCTATATACTCATGGGCCAGTTCGGACAGCTGTCGCGTACATGAAAGATTCCACAAGACTTGGTGATCAAGAAAAGGACTCCTCCCCACCAGCGTATTCAGCTAGGACTCTTTTTATCCTAGGCCTTTGGTGCATTATATAAACCGAGGCCAGGCTAGTCGATAGAGAATATATACATACAATCATACCATAGGCTAGCTTATAGGGTTTAGCCTCTACGATCTCGTGGTAGATCAACTCTTGTAATACTCATATCATCAATATCAATCAAGCAGGACGTAGGGTATTACCTCCATCAAGAGGGCCCGAACCTGGGTAAAACATCGTGTCCCCTGCCTTCTATTACCATGGATCTTAGACGCATAGTTCGGGACCCCCTACCCGAGATCCGCCAGTTTTGACACCGACATTGGTGCTTTCATTAAGAGTTCCACTGTGTGTTCGGCAAAAGGTTGATGGCTCGCCTGCAGATCAACTGCGACTTCGGCATCTTCGTCACCGGCTCGACGGGTCACCTTGGTTCGACTAAGGACTGTGCCCTACCTCCGATCGTCATGTTTGTATGAGGGCCTTGATCAACATCAACTCCGATCTCTATCAAGATCATGGAGAAATCATCCAGGGAGCCCGGGGGCTCAACGTCAACATTGCCCTCGGGCGACCGTGCTATTTTTCTGGACAGCGAACTCGTATCCGCCGCCACGGCCTCCTCAAGTGTCTTTTTAATGATTTCTTTGGTGGTATTGTGTGGAATTACGTCTACAACAGCCATGCAAAATTTCGTCGAGTTCTGATGGAGGAATCTCCGACAATCTACGATATACCGGAGCCTTGTTAAATCCGGACGGGAATCTGGACGAGTTTAGGGCCTGGTCTCCAGAGCCCATCTTGGAGGTCCTTTAGAAGATCCAACGGTTCATCTACTGCGGAATTCCCATATCTACCACCCCTCCAAATTTCAGCTTGATCCGACGGTTCAAACTTCGGGAACCTTCCGATGAGTGGACCAATTTTCGGATTCGTTTTCTGCGCGAATACGGATCCGACCCGAATTCATGTTTCTTTATGAACGTGATATTGGACAACCTTTTGAGAGGAATTATCTTCTAGGGTATTGAGCATTTTTTTAAACACGTGCTCGTAATTTTTTAAGCCTCCCCCGAGGTCATCTTCATCATCATGCTGATGTCAAACTAGTCCGGCAATATTGCTCCAAGGCTGCCGACCTGCGTTAGACACGTCGTCACTTTGTTGAGCCGAGCTCAACTTCTTCGGATCATCATCACGGCAAGCCGAACAATAGTCCGGCATCGCGAAGGATAAATCATCACCAACATCTCCGCCCCATGGATTACACGGAGCGAGCATACCGGCATCGCCGCACGGTCACTTTATCAAGCCGGCATCGACCACGTCACGACCTGCATCGGCAGGGCCGCACTATTGCTTCTTCAAGCTGGTGTCCATTACACCGACCTACTTCGACTCATCGGCTGACATCGAGGCTTCGACATCTCGGCTGGACCGGGGGCTTCGCCATCTCTTCATCAACCTACTCCGGACACTTCGGCGTCACTAGCCGACCAGCTCCGTCACGTTAGCTGGACCGAGGGCTTTGCCTCGGCGAGCCAACCTGTGCCAGCATTGCCATGCCGTCGTTTTATCGCCCATCAGGCAATGGGTGTGCGTTTTGAGTCCCAATTTTGGGAATCACCTTCCTTCGGATTGCTACAACAAATAAACCAGGTGTTATTAATTCCCAGTATTTTTGCTTGTTTGGGTTCATTTTTCCCAAGGAATTATTACTCTGGCTTGTCCATCATATGTACACAGGTCTATCAAATGGTGGCCGCATTAACAACGGTCGCATGGTGGTTCGGTCAGTCTCCGTACATAGTACGGCGAATGCCGCATCCGGAACTCGGACCGACCTGTGAATTCAGGCTTTGCCACGCCTTTACCGTATCACGCCGACGCCCTGCATTGACATTGACTTTGGCGCCAGGCCATATTTCTTTTATTACTAACTTTGCATAAATTATTTATTATGCAACGACTTTTTTTAATCTCCGGTTTGCATCACTTTTTGTGCACAGGAAAAAGATCCGGGTTGGGCAGTATCGTCAACTCGGCGTATTGACATACCACGCCACCTCGGCTAGACGGGGGGCTTCGTCAACACTTCATTACTCCATGCCGGGGACTTCGGCATCACTTTTCCGGCCTGCATTGACCATGCTATGTCACCACTTCGGCGTGTCGAGATTTCTGCTCCGCCACCTCAAGACCGGCTTGGGGGATGGAACCTTGTCCCGCATCAAGCTCGGACTGCGTCATCAATGCCGAACACATTAATCAGCTAAGTCGCTTTCATGCTCAAAGTTTTAATTTTTAGACTTGTGTTCGGTTCGGCCAACATTATACTTTTTTGGAAAAAAGTTGCTTGTAAAAAAATTCCTTGTCCAAACTTTTTTTGTGACGCACAAATTCAAATACCCCGTTTATTTGGGGGCTTCCTTTATGAAGCTTTTCCTCTTGCATATGATTATACTTGTACGGCTTCGTTCCTTGTTCGTTTATTACGCCACAATATGCACCATATTGACTTAAGTGATTTGCAAGCTGGGTTGCCTAGCTCCTGTGCTTACCCCTACGTTCCCGATTGTTCGGCTAGGGAGTAAAGGGAGCACCTCTGCGATTGTCACGACCGGGTCCTCCGAGCTCTGACCTCAGACTGGGTGAAGCCGAAAGCTAGCGCTCTTATTGTTTTCGATCATGGTCGGCACACAACGGAACTCATGGGGTACTATTTTCTTCGAAGATGCTTCTTACACTTCGCATGTAATATAGCATAAGTTCCCTGAGCCCGCTTTGTCTGTTACAGCCTTATGGCCCGGTTGCCTGGTTATCGGAAACACTGTCGATATTCTCGACAGGTGGAGTACATAACAATTTTCGGTCCTTGACCGAAGAGGGAGAAGCCAACGGTCGGTTAAGACGCGTTTAAAGTTCGGGTGAACAAAGATATGATATTAGTACTTCGGTACATACGATCATTATACATAAAATTCTTTTACCCAAGTCACTTGGGGACTCTTAAAGTTATATGAGCCGTTTTATAGTAAGTGTTCTTCTTCTTAGTTGTTGCAAAGTTTTTATTACTATTGTTATGCATCACTCCTTTTTTCGACACGAGTGTGTGGTCACTAGCCGGGAAGCCTAATTTCTCTCTCAAATCCGCTAGAGTTTAGTTTGCTAAACTGACCTAATGAGAAGTACTCCTCCTTCGGGATAGGAGGTTGAAGCCATAGGCTGACCCGCTTGAAGTCTTGATATAGGATGTGACATGTTAAAGCACGACAGAAGCACTCTTTTTTTCTAAGACCAATTTTCGAATTGGCACCGAACACTTGATCTTGTTCGGACGTCAAGTTTTACTGACGTTTTTTGGTTTTCCCAACTTATGATACTTTTAAACTATTTGTGTGTTTTCAGCACAAGTCTCGCAGTGCAACGCCGGACACCTTTAGGGATTCGGCAAAAACATTCTCGGATATTGCTATATATGCATCGGTTTCGAATTGTGTCTTCGGTCAATAGTTGGGTTGCCCGGCTCCTATGCTTGCCTCCTACGTTCCGCTTTGTTCAGCTAGGTGTGCGAAGGGAGAACCACTGTGATTGTGCTTCCAGCTCGCATGGTTAAGCACCTCAGTGGAGAAAGCCGAGAACTGACTGTCACAATAGGCGTAAACTGGTCAGCGATCCGATGACTATGTTAAAATGATGGGCCGTTCATAACATTGGCCGAAGTGTTTACGGCTTGACCTCGGATGTCGCCGAACAGTAACCAGGGCATCATAGCTAGCTTCCCCAGTTTAAAGATCCTATGACTAAGCAAAGGTTTTAAAGCCCGCATATCTGATTGCCTCGTTTCCGCTAACACAACCGCCTTCGGGCACCGAGACGTCGGCTAAGGGTTGCTTTGTTATTGCGGAAACACCCTACGTAGTATCTACCAAGGGGTAGAAACCGACGTTGGGCCACTTTCAACTGATAAACGGTCACAATGGACTCAAAATAATGATGTAAAGTACTTGGATACATAGAATCATTACACATAATTTGTGATTTTACTCTGGATATCGATCCTTAATTCGGCTACCCGTGCCCACATTAAGCCTCGGGGGCTACTAGGCTTTGCGCTCATTATTTACAAATATTAAAGGGGCACATCTATCCCCTGATCTGGTGTTGCCACCCGACCAGTGTCCCGGGGGCTACTGCATTGCCTATTCAATGCAGAAAATTCAAAGGGCTCAGTGTTCAGCTTGGTCGAACTATGGGAAGCGCATCTTCGGACAGCAATAAGTACCATCTGGACCTATCTGGCATCAAGCTATATATCACGGCGACTTCTCACGATCCTCTCTTAGGGGCCCGTTCGCCGATCATTATTATCTCTAATAGATTACATTGCGTTTTTATTCCTATGTATGCTGTCGAGCTAGGAGTTGATCCTCAGGCCGATTTCGCGCATCGACCTGAGTCTCAGGGGCTACTAGGAACAGCGGTTTTATGCTTGCCTTCAGGTGCATCTCGGGTTTTAGACTGATACACACCTTGAGGGCTACTGGATATACATCGGCAGAGAATAAACTGCACCAGTTAAAAATATTCATAATAAATCAGCCCGCGGTCGGGGTGGTGCACCACCTTGGAAGCAGTCCGGCATAAAGCTCGGGAGCTAGCGGCTAGCTCCATAGAGGGCATTTCCAGCATTAAGCTCGGCTAAACTCCTTCAACTTTTTTGGACCAAGATGATCTATGACATCTTGGATATAGTCCGGTGTTGGAGCTTGGACACAGTCCGGCATTGGAGCTCGGATACATTTCGGCATTGGGGCTCGGAAGCAGTCTGACATTGGTGCTCGGCTGCAAAAGATACCTCGAATGCAGTCCGGCATTAGAGCTCGGACGCAAGAGGACACTGCCTCCCGGGAACAACTTCAAACCCGAGGTGTGGCATAAAACTAACAAGGCATTGATAAAGGCCGGAAACTTAAAGGGGCTCCTCGGATACCCGACGTGTAAACTCGTCAGATGCACTTCGGTGATTGAGGGAGTCCTGGATTAGGGGGTGTCCGGATGGCCGGACTATACCTTCAGCCGGACTCCTGGACTATGAAGATACAAGATTGAAGACTCCGTCCCGTGTCCGAAAGGGACTTTCCTTGGCGTGGAAGGCAAGCTTGGCGATGCGGATATTTAGATCTCCTACCGTTGTAACCGACTCTATGTAACCCTAACCCTACCCAGTGTCTATATAAACAGGAGGGTTTTAGTCCGTAGGACAACATACACATCAACAATCATACCATAGGCTAGCTTCTAGGGTTTAGCCTCCTCGATCTCGTGGTAGATATACTCTTGTACTACCCATATCATCAATATTAATCAAGCAGGACATAGGGTTTTACCTCCATCGAGAGGGCCCAAACCTGGATAAAACTTCGTGTCCCTTGCCTCCTGTTACGATCCGGCCTAGACGCACAGTTTGGGACCCCCTACCCGAGATCCGCCAGTTTTGACACCGACATTGGTGCTTTCAATGAGAGTTCCTCTGTGTCGTCGCCATCAGGAAGGATGCCTCGCCCCGTCTTTAAAGACGGCACCGTTGCTAAGGGAGCTTTGGCTGTCGGCCAAACCCTCCGGCTAGGTGGTTTTCTTATGACCGCCTGCTCGGCTTCTGCGCCCACGATGACCTCTCGAGCCATCGAAAACAATCTTCATGTCAGCTCGGAACTCGCCGAGTAGTTAGATCCAATGGAGCTTTCCTCCATAAACGAGCTCTTGGATCGCTTCACCGCCCTAGGAGTCACTACGGATTACGACCAGATTGGGCCTAAAACCGATCTGAGAGAGATTAACTCTCCCCAAGTCACCCATCACGTTGCCGTGGTAGAGGGACAGTACGGCGACCCTTCATCTATCTTAAGGACTCGCTACGTCCGGATTCCCGATCCCTCCAAGATGGATACCTGCGGAGGGGAGGATATCACTCAAGACCTGAACTTAGAGTCAGGCGACGGGCTGGATTCATTGGACAACACCCAGGGATCCAAATTTTCGAGTTCAGAAATTACTCGGCCTCTGAGCCTCAGACGGGGTGAGGCTTCGGATTTAACTCCACCCACCCACCCCAACATAAGCGATCTATCCAAAATCAGGCAAGAGCCCGACGAAATAGTACATCATTACTGGGCCAGATTCCTCCTGGTTAAGAACAAGCTAAGGGACTGCCGCGAGGAAGACGCAATCTTAATCTTCTGCAATAATTGCACGGACAAGGGAATAGTCAACGCCATAAGTCGCCGTGATATTACATGCTTTGCTGACTTGGCGTCCATTGTACGAAAGTACTGTGCGATGCAAAGCGCCTGGAAAACCAAAATAAAATTTTGGGACAATCCGGCCCTAAATACAAACCCAGTCCGAAATAAAAGGGTGCATCATAAGTAGACACCCAGGTAAAATACCAAAAAGCAAAAACCCTCTACAGGGCATGGAACCGTACTGGAAGGATGGCTTAATGGACCCTGTAAAATTCATAGTACAGAGGACGCCACACCAACTCACAACCTTAGAGCATGTTGGATACTCCGGCAGGTGGCCAAAATTGGCGAAAACCTCCTAATTCCGGAGGCCACAGAAAGCCACCCCGGAGACACCCATACGGTATTAACAGTCTTCCAGACTTTCGCATCAAATAATATGCGAAAAAGGACACTCCGCAGCCTTGCCGAAGTCTACCAAGTAGCAACAATAAACCCATGGAGTGACACGGCTATTACCTTTAACGCTAGTGATGAACCTAAATTCCGAACAGCCCGAGCACCAGCCGCATTGGTCCTCAGTCCAATAGTGGGCGGCTTTCATCTTACCAAGGTACTCATGGACGGCGGCAGCGGATTGAACCTCATTTATGAGGAAACCCTTCAAAAAATGGAAATAGACTGGAACCGCATTGAGCGAAGCAGCACAACCTTTAGAGGAATAATCCCCAGTCGGGAAGCGCATTGTACAGGAAAAATCACACTAGATGTGGTGTTCGGCACGCTGGATAATTACAGGTCCGAAGAGATCACGTTCCATGTGGCTCCATTCAGCAGCGGTTATCACGCTCTGCTAGGGCGGGAAGCGTTTACAATCTTCCAAGCAATACCCCATTATGGTACATGAAGCTCAAAATGCCCGGGCCTAACGGGATCATCACTCTTGCTAGTGATCCGGACATAGCACTCCGCGCCGAAAACAAGATAGCCGCACTAGCCCTTGAGGCACTATCCAAAGCCCTAGCGGCTGAGGAACTGACTGTGCTGCGCTCTACGGTGAATAGGGATGATGTGGTACTCGACAAAAGATCCGAGTCCACCTCCTTTAAACCGGCGGACAAAATAGTCAAATTCCAAGTCCATCCAACGGACCCAAATAAAACAGCTTCCATCGGGCATAGTTAAACCCTGATGTACACGCCGCACTGCGAGAGTTCCTACGAGAAAACTGGGACATTTTCACCTGGCACCCTTTAGACATGCCAGGAATCCCACGCAGGCTGGCCGAGCACAGCTTAAATATCCAAACAGGATTCAAACCTGTCAAATAGGCTCTTCGGTGTTTTTCCGAACCTAAGAGACAGGCCATGGGAGAGGAGCTAGCAAAGCTATTGGAGGCCGGATTCAGCAGAGATATAAAACATCCGGACTGGCTAGCAAACCTGGTGATGGTATCAAAGAAGGACAAATCCTGGCGCATGTGCGTTGATTTTAAAGACCTTAACAAGGCTTGCCCAAAGGATCCCTTCCCCCTTCCCCGCATCGATCAAATTATCGACGCTACCGCAGGACACGATTCGTTGTGTTTCCTCGACGCATATTTCGGCTACCATCAAATCAAGATGGTAGAATCAAACCAAGCCGCAACGGCATTTATCACACCATACGGCCCATTCTGCTTCAACACAATGCCCTTCGGGCTCAAAAACCTCGGCGCAACATATCAGTGCATGATTCAGACATGTCTGGCAAGCTAGATCGGTAAAACAGTGGAGGCATATGTAAATGATGTGGTCGTCAAAACAAGACATGTCGAATCCCTAGTAGACGACTTGAGGCTCACATTTGATAACCTCCGAACATACGACATCAAGCTCAACCCGGAAAAATGCGTTTTCGGCATTCCAGCCGGAAAGCTCTTGGGCTTCATTGTATCCAGTAGAGGAATCGAAGCAAATCCAGCCAAGATCCGAGCTCTGTCGCAACTGGATATCCCAAAGGACCTCAAACAAATACAAAAGTTAACCGGATGCGTGGCGGCTCTAAGCCGCTTTATCTCCTGCTTGGGAGAAAAGGCCCTACCCCTTTACCGCCACCTTCGGCGCACCAAACACTTCGAATGGACGGATGCAGCCACGGCCGGACTCGAGGAAATAAAAGCCATACTGGCAACAAACCCAGTCCTGGCCGTGCCAAATATTGGCGAACCAATGCTATTATACATTGCAGCAACACATCAGGTTGTAAGCGCAGTGCTCGTCGTCGAACGAGAAGCAGACGGACACAAATTCCCCCTTCAAAAGCCGGTCTATTATGTGTCCACTGTCCTCACTCCTTGCAAATCACGGTACCCGCATTATCAAAAGATCACATACGCGGTATTCATGGCATCCCGGAAGCTACGACACTACTTTCAAGAGTGTTCAATAACAGTAGCCTCGGAAGTACCACTTAACGATATTATAAACAACCGTGACGCAACGGGCTGGATTGCAAAATGGCCATTGAGCTCCTCCCGTTCGACATAACTTATAAGCCATGGCGAGCCATCAAGTCGCAAGTCTTGGCCGACTTCGTCGCAGAATGGACGGAGGCCGAACTCCCTGAAGAGTACGGCACATATTCAAATTGGATCATGCATTTCGACGGCTCCAAGATGTTGGCCGGACTGGGGGCTGGCATCGTTTTGATGTCCCCCACAGGAGACACAGTTCAATACGTACTCCAGATTATGTACACGGACTCCAACAACGCAGCCGAATAGGAGGCCCTTTTACATGGTCTCCGGATGGCAGTATCCATGTGTCACAGCCCCAGTTCAGGCCTTGCCTGCCTTTGCATTAGCCTCCATGCATCATGTTTAAATTTTATTAACTTTGAAATGGGGGCTGATAAACCCTAGCAGCAAATGAAATTCAACTAGGGTCCAAATAAAATATTTTCAATGAACCTGAAATGCCCTTCTAAAATTTTTATCATCCTTGCCTTGGTCTAGAACCTCTGACAAAAATGGTGCACATATTTCTAGGAAATCATAGGATCACTGAATTAAATCATACTCTATTTGCATTTGGGCATTTAAATGTTACATAATATTTTAAATGCTCTAATAACTCTTAAACTAGTTTTGGGTTGTTCGAAATAATCCAAACACTACCCACAATTATTTTCAGGATTTTACAAAGTGGATTAGTATTTTTACTAATTCAAAACAGAATAAAAGAAATAGAAAACTGAAATAAAAGAGAGAGAAGGACTCACCTGGTCTCACCTACAGCCCACCTGGCCGGCCCAGTCGGCCCGCCTAGCCACCTGGCCTAGCCCACCTCCTCCTGTCGTCTTCCACTTGCCAGAGGGACGGGCGCGCATGGCCGGCGCACGCAGGCGCGCCCCGGCCACCTCCTGCTTCGCTGTGTCGATGCCTCCTTCCCCCCAACCCCGCGCCCAGGAGACATGGACGAGGCCGTGCTGACCCCCCTTCTTCCCTGGCCATTTCGCCCTCTTCCTCTTCGTTCTTCGCCCGAACAGAGAGCCGTCGTCGACGCCGCTCACCGTTGATGTGGCCACTGAGCCCCCCGCGCCTAGCTAGGATGCCCAGCAGCTCCGCCACGTCGCGCTACGCCTCTCCACAGAAGGAAGCCAGTCGGAGCGCCCCGTAATGCCGCCATCGCCGTCATCCCCTTCTTCGGCCGCCGAAGATTCACCTCGCTGTCCCGGCGTCGTCCGACCTTCCCCGAGCCCACCAAGACGCGTGCTGCAACCGCTGTGAGGCCGCCCATCTTTTCCCCCTACTCCCGTTGTCGTTTGCGTCCTCTAGCTGGTAGCTCCGCCGCATCCGTGAGCTCACCGCCGGTAACCCCGTCGCCGACATCGATCTAGCATGCATTAGACGCGCCCGAGCGCATGGTCGTCTTCCTGAAGATGCAAGGAGTCCAGAGGACCCCTTTGGTTAGCCACTAGTGCCCTATAGTCGCGCTCGCTCGCACACCGAACTCCGCCCACCGCCCAAATGCTCGCCATCAACGAACCAGGCCACCCCGCGACGTCCTGACACCTCCCCTGGATGTGGGAGAGCACGACCTTGCCTCTGGTGAACTCGGTGCGTCCAGCCGTGGCCGAAAACGGCCGGCCGGCGATCGCCGCCGCGTTCTGTTAGCGCCGGCGGTTAAACGGCGGTTAGGTGACGTGGTAGGTTAGTTTAGTCACTAACCCCGCGGTTAGCTTAACCTTGTGCCACTGACGGAAGGGCCCCACACCCTAATTAATCCCCGGGTTTTATTCCCTGTTTAACTTAGACTAATCCACTGGGCCCAGATGTCAAGTTGACTTTGCTGACGTGGCCGTTGACCGGACCCACCTGTCATTGACCCTGGACAGCATTGTGTCAATGACCAGTGGACCCCACTAGTCAGGTTTGACCAGGACCCGTTTAGTTGACCTGCTGACATCACCTTGACATAGTGCTGACGCAGTAAAGCTTTTTTTGGAATTAAAATAAATCAGAAAATAATTAGAAATTCCAGAAAATAGTATAGACTTCAAAAATTCATATAAATTCAACCGTAACTCCAAATGAAATAATTTATATATGAAAAATTATCAGAAAAATTCAATCTATCCATCTGTACCATTTTCATGCATGTTTGAAAAACTTAACCTCACTGTTTAGTACAAAACATGATAATACATTATTTGAATTCATAGTTTGAATATGAATTTGAACCTTGAGTTCAAATCAACCCAAACCTTTATGTTACTAGTTGCATTAGCTCAAATCACAACATATTGTCATGTCATGATCATGCATCATATTGTGCATTGCATTGATTGTGCTTTTCCTTGTTTGCCGGTAATTGTCCCCTCTTGGTAGACGCTGCTCCGACGCTGTGATCGTTGACACTGATGAAGACTCAATGTTATCTTCAGAAGTGCCGGGCAAGCAAAAACCCCTTGTTCATTCCGATACAATCCCACTCTCTCGCTCCTGCTCTCTTTTACTGCATGATGACAACAATGTTTCATCTGTTACTTGCTGTGGTAGTTGAACCCCTTATCCTGTGCATGACCTGTCATTGCTAGAGTAAATAGACGAAACCCACTAGCATGAGTAGGAGTTGTTTGAGCCCTGATGTTCCTACTAATTCATGCTTGTTTGTCATGCCTGCTATTGTTAGAGTTGTGTCAGGTCTGATTCATTGGGGATGAATTGGAACAGTGATGGACATATCCTACTGTGTGTGAGCTAAGTGTGTGAACACGATTTGGTAAAGGTAGCGGTGAGAGGCCATGTAGGAGTACATGGTGGGTTGTCTCATTGAAACCGTTCTTAGTAACTGAGTTCTGTGTTTGTGATCCATGAACAGCTACTACCATGCATTGGGCCCGAAACCAATGGACCCTCTCGACTTATTAACTGCCCTTGTCCTCTGTCCAGGAGTTGCAACTAGTTTCTGGTGTTTGTAGGATATGTGTTGGCGGCTGTGCGTAGCGCTGACCCTAGGGGTGGGCTATGATGCGGTAGATACACCATGGCACGGTGTACCGGGCGCTCGTTTGATGTCTCGGGAACCCTGCTCACATCGTTTGGGGCTGTGAGCGAAACTCCGACCGGATCTCCTCGCGGATGGAACCCGAATAGGCGATAAACCTGCACTAGAGACTTGTGTGGTTAGTCAGGTCGTGGCCGACTCCCTCGGCAGGCTTCCGCTTGAAGGTTGCCGAGATACACGACGTGTACATGGTGGTAAGTGGCGAGAGCGTGTGTGAAGAAGTACACCCCTGCAGGGTTATAAATGCTCTATTCGAATAGCCGTGTCCGCGGTAAAGGACTTCTGGGTTGCCTATAACAGTTCATAGACAAGTGAAAGTGGATACTCTAAAACTCGCAAGATAAGTGTGAGTGCTATGGATGACCTTCTCGTAGGGAGACGGGAGCGGATCCATAGTGGTGTATTGATTCGTGAATATGTCGACTCATGTGCGCCACCTCAAAATAGTTGCTTGTAGTCGTAGTTCAGGTTAGCCATTGAGTCAAAGCAGGCTTGTTGTAGTCAAACTCCACCACCCCCCCCCCCTTGTTGATACTGATGCATATGTAGCTAGTTTCGATGTAAGTCTTGCTGAGTACCTTTGTACCCACGTTTGCTTAATTTATGTTTTGTAGAGAGACTTCAGTCTCGCTAGTAGTTCCTAGCTTGATACCTCAGCTACAATCTTGTGCCCTCGGCAGGATCTGGTAGATAGTCAGGCTTCTTAGTCTTTTTCATTTGTAGATGTCTGTACTCAGACATGTTAAGCTTCCGCTTGTGCCTTGATTTGTATGCTATGATTGTTGGGTCATGAGACCCATGTTTGTAATATCTCGCTCCTCGGAGCCTAATGAATAAATACTTGAGTTGTAGAGTTATGTTGTGATGCCGTGTTGTATTTACACATATCGAGCATATTGTGTGTATGATTGAAATGCTTGGTATGTGTGGGATCCGACAATCTAGTTGTTTATCCTTGGCAACCTCTCTTATGGGGAAATGTAGTCTAGCGCCTCCATGAGCCATAGTAGTCCGCTACAGCCCGGTTCACCGGAGTCCTGTTAGCCCAGCACTACTGCTTAGGACACTTGACTGGCCGGCATGTGTTTCACTTCGTTCTTGTGTCTGTCCCTTCGGGGAAATGTCACGCGGTGACACCCGGAGTCCTTCCTAGCCTGCTACAGCCCGGGTTCCCGGAGTCTTGTTAGCCCAGTGCTACAGCCTGGATTCACACGCTGCTGACCGACATGCTCGATGTGATTCATGTATGCCTGTCCCCATAGGTTGGTGCCGCTTTGGGTTCACGACTAGCCATGTCGGCCCGGGTTCCCTGTCATATGGATGCTAGCGACACTATCATATACGTGAGCCAAAAGGTGCAAACGGTCCTGGGCCATGGTAAGGCGATAGCCGTGGGAATACCGTGCGTGAGGCCGCAAAGTGATATGAGGTGTTACCGCCTAGATCGATGTGACTTGGAATCGGGGTCCTGAAAGCTTTGGTATCAGAGCCTGACTGCCTGTAGGATTACCAAACCAAACTGGTCGAAGTTGAGTCCAGAACTGCTTTAGTTATATAAGGGAATTGATTGTGGAAGGGAAGTAAGGCTTTTTTTACTCCTTTACCCTATGCCCTTCTAATATGAGTCTACCTCTTCTTTTCTACGGGGTTAAGAACTAGGCTTTCTAATCTATCTATCAGGATGACATGTTACTAACCCGTTGACTTATAGGATTGATGGATTCATGCCGCAGTTCAGTTTCCAGTACTTCCGTGTGTTCATAATTGGTCCCGGAACCTTGATATTATGATGTTGAGTGGTTATGCCACCATTTTGCAGGATGTCTCAAATATTTTTGAGCATTTACAACCGTTATGCTGTCCAAGTCATCCCAGGTTAATAAGTAGTCTGATGCATTTGCAAACCCCTTCCTCCTGTTCCTGGTGTCCAATTGGGCCAGATTAATCACACTAATCGGTGAGTTGAGGTACTCTGTTGCCTCGACATATATGTTGCAACTATTTTTATGGCCCTAGGTGTTTTAGGGAGTCATCTAGTGATCTAGCCATGTTTTGTATCCCCAGTGTGTGATTCTGGCCACTATTCTCGAAAGCATCCCGTGATGCCATGTAGTAGCAGGTACTCTATTCATGGGTTCTTGAACCCGAGATACACCCTACTTACCTCATGTTGATAGTGTTGCTAGTTCCTTTAGGATATTAGTAACCTTTGCGATAGTCCTCGAGGTTCGTGGTACATCCTTCTTCCAATTATCATGAACCATTCTTGGTAGGAGTTCTTTTGAACCAAAAGGTCACGACAGAGTGCTCCTAATGAGTTCTCCATTCTATGTTGTGACTCTGCCAAGCCTACCTTTCTACATGGGTTATCCGGAATAAATATGTTGAACTCGTTCGACATACTAATCTATGCATCCACAACTCAGAAAGTTATATGTTCCTTTGAGTTGTCCCCCTTCCATTATATTCCGACCTTCGTCTATCAATTGATAGTCAAGAGTATGTGAGCATTCGTTCATCGGTGCCTATTACTCTTGTGGTCCGTCGAGCTGTTCTATTTCAGAATGACCAGGAGAAACAAACTCCAGTACCTCATCCATTTCTAGGATTGGGTCAAAGCAGTTGTATTTCACAGATCAAATGCATTCAAGCTTTTGTTCTGTTCTACCTTGGAGTATTACCCCCTTTATGTCAGGATTGTCATAGGAATTGCAGCATCTCTCATGAATTCTTGACGTAGTGATACTCTTTCCATCATTTTTCATTCCTCGGTCCCGTGTTGTCGCAACCAGAATGCCGGCAAGTGAACTATGATGTGTGAAATAAATACTCCTAGCAACTCCGCTGCTTGGTAGTTAATGGACATTATTATCATTCTTAGTGTGCTGATTATTGAATCATCACCATAAGGTTGATCGTGCTACCTAGTCCTTATTTCCTGGTGCACTCTTCGATCAACGGGTTAGGATTTTACCAATCCCTTGCTTATTTGATCACATCATCTTGCTCTGAAAAGCAAGATTGTTCTCGAGCTTAATAACATATCGTTGGTTCGTGATGTTCCGAATATCTTCTCGGAAGTATTACCAGGTTGACACCTGACCGCTACGTTGAGTTCGTGATCATGCTGGTTTTCCTCCAAACCACCCATTCTCCAAGAATCTGTGTTGGATACCCCTGAGATAGTTGGTTAAGCCAAACAACAACTTGGCGAGTTGGAAGATAAAATCTTGTCTGACTTAGTTCGTGTCAAGGGATATTTTGTGTGTGTGTGTGTGTGTGTGTGTTGAAGAAAGATGATATCTTCATCGATTGGTCCCTGTGATCAGTTGCTGGACCTATTGTCGTATCAAAACTTTGATTCGAGTATGGGCTATCATCAAATCAAATGAGAACCAACAATGTTCATCATGTTGTCTTACTCGTGGGTTTCCTCGAGCATACACCGTTATATCTTTTGGGTCTGACCAATGCTATCAACTTGTTCACATAATTATGGAATTCCATCTTCACGGAAATCTGGATGACCTGTTGTTGAGCCCATCGACAATATTTTCATCTTATCCATGATTCATGTTGAACATTAAGCTAGTGTTGGAAACTTTGAAAGCATTTCTTCATGCTAGCTCATGAAGCATATGTTTGGTATAAGAAGTGACTTCCTCTAGTTCATGTGCATTTGAAGCAAGTTGCCGCCATGAATTTGGGAAAGTTTGTTTCGCTTTCTCTGCAATCATCCCAAGTCAGTCATGCATACGTGTGAAGTATTCTGTGGTCTAGAGACTTGCAACCTTCATTCTATATGAATCCCTAGCACACCAAGCCACCGATTGATTTGTTCAAGGAGAAGAAGTTTCTTCTTAAGAGCTAGACTTACGCAAGGACTTCGATATCCTCGATGATGGTTCCCCATCTGGACTCGGTAGTGTTTTATTATAAGACTACTATGTGGTCATGCTTGTCTGGGACAGTGTGTTCACAGGTCTGTAGCAAAACCGGCTCATGTTTTGGAGCTTACTACCGTAGTTCATTTTCTGAGAATCTTGCAACGCCATCTCATTGACTTGTGTTGCAAACTTTCTTTTCAGACATGCTGAGTCTGAAGTATCCTATCACCAATCGGATTTGAATCTCAGGCAGATATGATGGTTGGAACATACTCCAAGAACTATAATGTTGGTCTCTCTGTAACCGGTAACGTGGATGTCGTGGCCAACACACCAAGCCGGAAGGCCTATTATTGTAGTAGCTTGGTTGAAGAAGTTGGTCACCTCCCCATGAGGATCTCACAGGATCTGCCTCCATAGTTATTCCTTATGGATTCTTGAGCTTCCGAAGTCCGACCTTTTACTTGATGTTCTAGATATCAAACCATATCTATGAGTGGATTACGCTAGCACATCAAGGAGAACATTAGAAGCAGAGTGCTAAATGTCTCTCAGTCGATCGTCCAGATTCTGTTTCCTTAGCCTCGCTAAGGGAAGGTCTGAGAGGGTGTTATCTTCCTTTGTATCTGCATCATCCATCACTAGTCATCATGGTAGTATGTCGTGTTGCCAGGATCCTTGCCACGGATGTTGGTAGAACCTTGATGATTATGGAAATGCTCAAGTTCTTGAGAGCACGCGCGAACAAAATCATCCCTTGCGTTGTCTTCAACAAGGTAGTCCACATCATCCATTCTAGTCTGGGTATGCCATCCCTTCTTACTCCGCCAAACGATTGTTGTGAATTTCCTTAGGGTGGTATAAAGAGTTTCAATGATCTCCGAATCAAAAGTAATTATTTTTGCCACTTAAGGGAATAATTCTACGAGTCACCTTCCTTAAGATGTCTCGTTATGGTATCATGGCAATTATCTCCTTGCTACTTTGAAACCATGCACCATCTTACTCCAGCATAGAATTGTTGCCTACCCAATTGAACCTTTGTTATTTACCTCTTTCCATTGCTCCTGATGTGTGTGCTATGTCTCAAATCAAGAGATGTTCTTACGTCTCACTCCGTGAGCTGATCTTGAGTGCTCGATCTTCGAGGAGATCGATTCCTGTAGGGTTTTCCTTTCTTTCTGTCGTCATCATGTTGGATGGAGTTCTCGAAGCAAGACGACGAGACAAAGATGGTGATTGAATCAACACCTTTATGAAGTGCAACCTGGATCATGAAGATTATGTTAGTTTGTGTTCCCCCTTCATCTTACCCTACACTTGAATCTCGGGGCGAGATTCTTGTTTAGTGGGGGTGAGCTATCACAGCCCCAGTTCAGGCCTTGCCTGCCTTTGCATTAGCCTCCATGCATCATGTCTAAATTTTATTAACTTTGAAATGGGGGCTGATAAACCCTAGCAGCAAATGAAATTCAACTAGGGTCCAAATAAAATATTTTCAATAAACCTGAAATGCCCTTCTAAAAATGTTCATCATCCTTGCCTTGGTCTAGAACCTATGACAAAAATGGTGCACATATTTCTAGGACATCATAGGGCCACTAAATTAAATCATACTCTATTTGCATTTGGGCATTTAAATGCTACATAATATTTTAAATGCTCTAATAACTCTGAAACTAGTTTTGGGTTGTTGGAAATAATCCAAACACTACCCACAATTATTTCCAGGATTTTACAAAGTGGATTAGTATTTTTACTAATTCAAAACAGAATAAAAGAAATAGAAAACTAAAATAAAAGAGAGAGAAGGACTCACCTCGTCTCACCTGCAGCCCACCTGGCCGGCCCAGCCAGCCCGCCTAACCACCTGGCCTAGCCCACCTCCTCCTGTTGTCTTCCTCTTGCCAGAGGGACGGGCGCGCGTGGCCGGCGCACGCAGGCGTGCCTCGGCCACCTCCTGCTTCGTCGTGTCGATGCCTCCTTCCCCCCAACCCCGTGCCCAGGAGACGTGGACGAGGCCGTGCTGACCTCCCCTTCTTCCCTGGCCATTTCCCCCTCTTCCTCTTCGTTCTTCGCCTGAACAAAGAGCCGTCGTCGACGCTGCTCACCGTTGCCGTGGCCACCGAGCCCCCCGCACCTAGCTAGGATGCCCGGCAGCTCCGCCACCTCGCGGTACGCCTCTCCACAGAAGGAAGCCAGTCGGAGTGCCCCGTAACGCCGCCATTGCCGTCATCCCCTTCTTCGGCCGCCGAAGATTTGCCTCGCCGTCCCGGCGTCGTCTGACCTTCCCCGAGCCCACCGAGACACGTGCTGCAACCGCTGTTAGGCCGCCCATCTTTTCCCCCTAGTCCCGTCATCGGTTGCGTCCTCTAGCTGGTAGCCCCGCAGCATCCGTGAGCTCACCACCGGCGACCCCGTCGCCGCCATCGATCTAGCATGCAATAGACGCGCCCGAGCGCATGGTCGTGTTCCTGAAGATGCAAGGAGTCCAGAGGACCCCTTTGGTTAGCCACTAGCGCCCTATAGCCGCGCTCGCTCGCACACCGAACTCCGCCCGCCGCCCAAATGCTCGCCATCGACGAACCAGGCCACCCCGCGACCTCCTGACAGCTCCCCTGGATGCGAGAGAGCACGAGCTTGCCTCCGGTGCCCTCGGTGCGTCCAGCCATGGCCGGAAACGGCCGGTCGGCGATCGCCGCCGCGTTCTGTTAGCGCCGGCGGTTAAACACCGGTTAGGTGATGTGGCTGGTTAGTTTAGCCACTAACCCCGCGGTTAGCTTAACCTTATGCCACTTACGGAAGGGCCCCACACCCTAATTAATCCCCGGTTTTTATTCCCTGTTTAACTTAGACTAATCCACTGGGCCCACATGTCAGGTTGACCTTGCTGACATGGCCGTTGACCGGACCCACCTGTCATTGACCCTGGACAACATTGTGTCACTGACCAGTGGACCCCACTGGTCGGGTTTGACCAGGACCCGTTTAGTTGACCTGCTGACATCACCTTGACGTAGTGCTGACGTAGTAAAGCTTTTTCTGGAATTAAAATAAATTAGAAAATAATTACAAATTCCAGAAAATAGTATAGACTTCAAAAATTCATATAAATTCAACCGTAACTCCAAATGAAATAATTTATATATGAAAAATTATCAGAAAAATTCAATCTATCCATCTGTACCATTTTCATGCATGTTTGAACAACTTAACCTCACTGTTTAGTCCAAAACATGATAATACACTATTTGAATTCATAGTTTGAATTTGAATTTGAACCTTGAGTGCAAATCAACCCAAACCTTTATGTTACTAGTTGCATTAGCTCAAATCACAACATATTGTCATGTCATGATCATGCATCATATTGTGCATTGCATTGATTGTGCTTTTCCTTGTTTGCCGGTAATTGTCCCCTCTCAGTAGACGCTGCTCCGACGATGTGATCGTTGACACTGATGAAGACTCAATGTTATCTTCAGAAGTGCCAGGCAAGAAAAACCCCCTAGTTCATTCCGATACAATCCCACTCTCTTGCTCCTGCTCTCTTTTACTGCATTAGGACAACAACGTTTCATCTGTTACTTGTTGCGGTAGTTGAACCCCTTATCCTCTGCATGACCTGTCATTGCCACAGTAATAGATGAAACGCACTAGCCTGAGTACGAGTTGTTTGAGACTTGATGTGCCTACTCATTCATACTTGTTTGTCATGCCTGCTATTGCTTAGAGTTGTGTCAGGTTTGATTCATCGGGGATGAATTGGAACAGTGATGAACATGTCCTACTGTGTGTGAGCTAAGTGTGTGAACACGATTTGGTAAAGATAGCGGTGAGAGGCCATGTAGGAGTACATGGAGGGTTGTCTCATTGAAACCGTTCTTAGTAACTGAGTTCTGTGTTTGTGATCCATGAACAACTACTACCATGCATTGGGCCCGAAACCAATGGACCCTCTCGACTTATTAACTGCCCTTGTCCTTTGTCCAGGAGTTGCAACTAGTTTCTGGTGTTTGTAGGATATGTGTTGGCGGCTGTGCGTAGCGCTGACCCTAGGGGTGGGCTATGATGCGATAGATACACCATGGCACGGTGTATCGGGCGCCCGTTTGGTGTCTCGGGAACCCTGCTCACATCGTTTGGGGCTGTGAGCGAAACTCCGGCCGGATCTCCTCGCGGATGGAACCTGAATAGGCGATAAACCTGGACTAGAGACTTGTGTGGTTAGTCAGGTCGTGGCCGACTCCCTCGCCAGGCTTCCGCTTGAAGGTTGCCGAGATACACGACATGTACATGGTTGTAAGTGGCGAGAACATGTGTGAAGAAGTACACCCCTGCAGGGTTATAAATGATCTATTCGAATAGCCGTGTCCGCGGTAAAGGACTTTTGGGTTGCCTATAACAGTTCATAGACAAGTGAAAGAGGATACACTAAAACTCGCAAGATAAGTGTGAGTGCTATGGATGACCTTCTCGTAGGGAGACGGGAGCGGATCCATAGTGGTGTATTGAATGGTGAATATGTGGACTCGTGTGCGCCACCTCAAAAGAGTTGCTTGCAGTCGTAGTTCAGGTTAGCCACTGAGTCAAAGCTGGCTTGCTACAGTAAAACTCCACCCCCTTTGTTGATACCGATGCATATGTAGCTAGTTCTCATGTAAGTCTTGTTGAGTACCTTTGTACTCACGTTTGCTTAATTTATGTTTTGCAGAGAGACTTCAGTCTCGCTAGTAGTTCCGCATGGACTTCGACGTTTAGCTTGATACCTCAGCTACGATCTTGTGCCCTCGACAGGATCTGGTAGATAGTCAGGCTTCTTAGCCTTTTTCATTTGTAGATGTCTGTACTCAGACATGTTAAGCTTCCGCTTGTGCCTTGATTTGTATGCTATGATTGTTGGGTCATGAGACCCATGTTTGTAATATCTCGCTCCTCGGAGCCTAATGAATAAATACTTGAGTTGTAGAGTTATGTTGTGATGCTGTGTTGTATTTACACATATCGAGCACATTGTGTGTATGATTGAAATGCTTGGTATGTGTGGGATCCGACAATCTAGTTGTTTATCCTTGGCAGCCTCTCTTATGGGGAAATGTAGTCTAGCGCCTCCATGAGCCATAGTAGTCCGCTACAGCCCGGTTCACCGGAGTCCTGTTAGCCCAGCACTACTGCTCAGGACACTTGACTGGCCGGCATGTGTTTCACTTCGTTCCTGTGTCTGTCCCTTCGGGGAAATGTCACGCGGTGACATCCGGAGTCCTACCTAGCCTGCTACAGCCCGGGTTCCCAGAGTCTTGTTAGCCGAGTGCTACAGCCCGGATTCACACGCTGCTGACCGACATGCTCGATGTGATTCATGTATGCCTGTCCCCATAGGTTGGTGCCGCTTTGGGTTCACGACTAGCCATGTCGGCCCGGGTTCCCTGTCATATGGATGCTAGCGACACTATCATATACGTGAGAGAAAAGGCGCAAACGGTCTCGGGCCATGGTAAGGCGACACCCGTGGGAATACCGTGTGTGAGGCCGCAAAGTGATATGAAGTGTTACTGGCTAGATCAATGTGACTTGGAATCGGGGTCCTGACACCATGGGCATTTAACGCCTAGAGGTGCGCGGGGACTCGAACCTCGCAATATCCCAAATAAATGGACACTTCGATGATAGGATCCAAAAATGGCAGCTTACCGCAACGCCGTCCTAAAAATGTCAGCTCGGTTCGAGGGGCCTGAATTTCACCATATAGCCCGGGAAAATAATCAGGCGGCAGATGTCCTGGCACGCATCGGCGCAAAACGCGATGTAGTCCCCCCCAACATCTTCTTGGAAAGGCTGTTCAAGCCATCCGTAGTATGGGAATTGGAGCCGAACAATAACACCCCAGACCCAACCGCACTGCTTGACACCGAAAATTCTGACACAATCGGAGGCTCTGCCAATGAAATAACACCTTCAGCCCACGTAATAATGGCCGTCATCGCCCCGTGGATAGAACCATTCCTCGCCTACCTCACTAGGCAGGAACTCCCCGAGGACCAAAATGAGGCACGCTGCATAGTGCGGCGATCCAAAGCCTATAGAGTCCACGAGGGAGAGCTATATAAGAAAAGCACTATCGGAGTCCTTCAAAGGTGCATCTCCGAAGATGAGAGGCGGAACCTCCTGGCTGAAATTCATGCCGGACTGGGCGGTCATCACGTTGTAGCTCAGTCCCTTGTAAGGAAGGCCTTCCGTACAGGCTTTTATTGGCCGACGGCCCGGGCAGACGCTCAGGACTTAGTCCAACGATGCACCGGTAGCCAGCACTTTGCAAACCAAAGCCATATGCTACCCACCGCCCTCCAAACTATCCCCATTACTTGGCCCTTCGCAGTCTGGGGGCTTGACATGGTTGGACCCCTTAAAGGCGGAACCCACAAGCAAAAATACTTACTGGTCATGGTGGATAAATTCACCAAATGGATAGAAGCCAAGCCTGTTAAGACGGCCGAATCTGGACCGGTGATAGACTTTATATCCGGGGTCGTACACCATTACGGCGTTCCCCACAGCATCATCACTGATAACGGCACGAACTTCACGGCCGACGAGGTAAAACTCTAGTGCAAAAACATGGGCATCAAGCTCGATTATGCTTCCATCTATCACCCACAAACTAACGGCCAGGTCGAACGTGCAAATGGTCTTATCATGGGCGGCATTAAACCTAGATTAGTGCGGTCCCTTAAGGAATCTAACATGCAATGGGTAGAGGAGCTCGACTCCGTACTCTGGGGGCTGCGGACCACACCGAATCGCACCACTGGATACACACCATTCTTTATGGTGTACGGCGTGGAGGCAGTTTTGCCCTGCGACATAATTCATGACTCACCTCGAGTGTGCATGTACGAAGAAAGAGAAGCCGAGCTCGATCGGCAGGACAGCTTAAACGCATTGGAGGAGGAGCGCGACGTGGCAAAAGCCCATTCCGCATTTTATCAACAGCATGCTCGAAGATACCAAAGCAGAGAAGTACGGGCCAAAAATTACAACGTTGGCGAATTAGTTCTACGACTACCGGACAAGAAAAAGGACAAACTCAAGGCCAAGTGGGAAGGTCCCTTCATAATTGACCAAGTCCTGACTGGTGGAGCGTACTGCCTGCGAGATGCATCGGATAACCGACTCGAGCCGAACCCATGGAACGCAGCCCGTCTCCAAAGATTCTATGCCTAGCGTCGGACTCTATGTTCGTCTCCTTCCTCTGTCCATTTTTTATATATTTTCTGTCTTACATTTCTCTTCTTCTTCTCTCTCTCTATTATAGCCTTTAAAGGCTCATAAAGTGATGCGCTATCCGCGCTCATTAAACCTGGGGGCTTCTTTAAACAGAAGCTTATTCATACGGGCTTCATGCCCAACACATGTGTCACACTTCCGCATGTACCTTTTATTCACCATTGTATGCATCGATATGACTTAAGTTTTGGCCAAGCTGGGTTGTCTGGCTCCTGTGCTTACCCCTACATTCCCGATTGTTCGACTAGGTGGTAAAGGGAGCACGTCTGCGATTGTTACCGCCGGGTCAGCCGGACGTGTACCTCAAACTGGGTGAAGCTGAAAGCTAGCGTTCTTAAGGGAATATTCGGTCGGTGAACTAAAGATGATCTTTTTTTATTTTTATCTATAAGCCCCCAGATGTTTTTCCTGCATTTCTTTTTGTAGCATGGACATGCACCTTAGGGCATGCCTCCCAGGGAAAGGAACTCCTAACGGAACTATTCTCCCTGGAAGATGTTTCTTACTAACCATGTAATATAACATAACTAGTCGGGCACTTGTCTGTTCACGCACTAATGACCCCTACGCCTGGTCTCCACGCATTCCCCGGTTCCTATATAACCGCATGGGAATTCAGACACACTCCGGACCGTCAGGTCCCGAGGCTGAAGCGAAAAGGTCGGCCATGACAAATGATCTACAATCCGGCTAGAAGGCATTATAAATGTCAATTAAATTACATAGTCATTTTGACTAATTGTATTCCTCTTCAATACCATCTAGCAAGCTGTCTAATTTACAGTCCTGCTGGGAATACTTCGCGGCCAACTCTACTTGGCCGTATACTAAGCTTACAGGGATCTCCTTCCCATCGGGCCCTACAGGACCGACCTCGGCCATGAGGTTGGGGTCAGCCTTTGCGTACCGTGTCTTCACCATGGCCCAGGCCTCCCTAGCGCCTTGACGGCAGGCCGATATCTTCCACAATCGGAAGCACCGCCGTGCTCCGTTTAGCTTCTCCGCAAGCTCTCCAAGACCTTCGGGCATGGAGACGGATGGCCACAGGGCCTGGGCGACGCCTTGCATCGCCTACCGAACTCGATCAAGTAGTTGCGAGAGCTCGGGAAGAAGGTCACCCGTAGAACCGGGCATCTCCTCCTAGCACACCTACAGACATTGCTCTGTTAGTCGACTTCCCCGTCGAACCTTCTTTCAAAAGGTTCGTTCAAGCACTTACTAAGTATGCCGCGCCGAAGCCGCTGATTCTCCTTCACGGAGTCTCACAGCTAGGCACGAACATCTTTCAGCTCGACGCCCAGCTTAGTGTTGGCATCTTGGAGATCGTTCTTCTTCCCCATCACCTTTATCAGCACCCTCTCACCAGCCTTTAGCTGGCGTAGGAGGTGTTGCCTTTCTGGATCCAATCCGGCGCCATCTGCAATTTCATTTGTCAGATTTGCACCAAAGCCGTGCTTCGCAAAATACTTATCTTTTGAAGTGTATATTACCCGAGGGGGTCTCCTTAGGCTCCCCTGGCGCGGCTAGTGTGGCCTCAAGTTGGGCTTTGCACTCTTCCAGCTACTTGGACAGTAGGGAATTCTTTTCTGTAAGAACCTGCATAACAAATGATCCTTAAATCAGTTATTTTAACTGTTTCAAGTCTCGGGGGCTACTAGTATCTATATGTAATTACCAAAATTTTCTTACCCTTATGTCTTTTACATATTGCTTCGTGGCTCTGGCTAGACCATTTTGAGCGGCACGGAGGTACGCATGTCCCGATTTGAAGGCATTTAATGCCTCTTGGGAGAAACAAGCGTCGCGAAGAATTGTCCGGCGACGCCTGTGGTTCATGGCACTCTCCACCTCTGAGTTGGTGGCAGACAACCCGTCCACATCATCCATCAGAGGAGCGTCCGGTGCGCGCCTTGTGTTCGGCTCCGCTTCCGGGCCAGGCTTTGGAGCCTGGCTGGTAGAGGCACGGTTGGCGGTCTCTCCTAATATAGTTCGGCGAGGTCTCTTTGTCCTGAAGAGAGCACAAGTGTTAATATGCCTCGAAGGTATAACACCTGGGATAAGGAGGCTCGCCATACCTTTGTGCTGATGCCCCGGTCAGGACTACACCTCTTTTCTGCCCACGGGGCCCTGCGGCCCCTCGTTCGCTTGTCGCCGCAGGTCGGCCTCTCGTTTCTGGGAGGCCGGGATTAGCCCTGGATAATCAGTTGTAATGGCCACCGGGGCGTTGTCCTTGCTCAATTGATGGAACACTCCCTCAATCAGATCTACCGAAAGGTCCGGATCCTCTTGAGAGTCCGGGTCGAGGGACCGTCCTGGGTCCTTGGGTTGTGGAGGAGGGTTGTTCATTTCTTTAACATCCTGGCGCAGTTCCTGCGTCGAAATCACTAAATTGAATATTTAACAATGGGGATATAAAACGGATGGGCAAGATGTGACCACTCACCCAGCTTGGAGGATTGTACATGGAAAATCCACCCTTTGGGTCGACGCGGAGAAAATCCTCCTCTTATCCCTTGTACAAAGCGGACAAGGTCTTTATTAGAGCCACAGCCGAATCTGGCCCCTTATAGCCATAGCGGGTGGTGTCGTCCTCCCCATTGAAATCCCACATGGGGTGGCCTCTTTACTGTAGCAGCTGCACCCCTCTCATGATGCATGCGGCCATGACCCCGATCATGGTTAGTCCGGAATGAGCTAACAATCTTATCCGGCCTATCAGGTAAACAACGTCCCTGTCACCTTCCCTCTGAGGGCTCCGTGGGCGCCAGCTTAGGCGCTTCTTTAAGGGAGCACTGTTGAATTCAGGGAGGCCGATCCGGACAGGATCCGGCAGCGGGACGTCTTCTATATAAAACCATTCCGAGGGCCAGTCTTCGGACGCCTTCTTTGGGGTTCCGGATAGATATCCGGTCCCGGCGATGCGCCATACTTCGGCTCCACCCACTTGATACATTGACCCCTTCTTGGAATGGGTCACGAGGCAAAATAGCTCCTTCCACAGTCCGAAATGAGCTTCAACACCCAAGAAATAGCTCGCAGAGGGCTACAAAGCCCGCGATATGCAATACTGAGGCGGGCGTGAGATGATGTAGCTGGAGACCGTAGAACTCCAGCATCTCCCGGAGAAATGGATGGATTGGAAATCCGAGCCCTCTTATTAAATAAGGGACGAGGCACACCCGCTCTCCTTTGGAGGGATTAGGGGTACTCTCCGCTTGCTCTCCGCCGTTATAGACGGCAGGACCGGCTCGAACCGGGATCATATAGGCCGGGGGGAGAAATCCCTTGGTCTAGAGCGTCACTAGCTCGCTATGCGGGATGGAGCATCTTTCCCAATATCCAGGCTTAGGGCTGGAAGGGCGAGAGGAGGAGTCGCGACGGCTGGCCATGGTGGAATGGACCTTTTGTCGAATGCGCTCTGATGAACACTCGTGAAGGGGGGAAGGTGTGGTTTGGATCTAAATCCTCGTCCCCTTAAATAGGTCAGCTCATTTACGCGGCTAGGGGTGTGAATGTAAAAACACTCAGACCTTTCATATTCGTTTGACACGTGGGAAGCGACCATTATTGGGCACAGAAGCCAAGGAGCGCAGCATGTACAAGAAACCGGACTTTATTCGACAGGTACATGGAATTTGGAGGAGAAGCCTCCTTGCAATGCCGAAGACAATCTGCGCGCCGGACTCATCGTCATTGAAGCCTGGTTCGGGGGCTACTGAGGGAGTCCTGGATTAGGGGGTGTCAAGATGGCCGGACTATACCTTCAGCCGGACTCCTGGACTATGAAGATACAAGATTGAAGACTCTGTCCCGTGTCCGGAAGGGACTTTCCTTGGCATGTAACCCTAACCCTATCCGGTGTCTATATAAACCAGAGGGTTTAGTCCGTAGGACAACATACACATCAACAATCATACCATAGGCTAGCTTCTAGGGTTTAGCCTCCTCGATCTCATTGTAGATCTACTCTTGTACTACCCATATCATCAATATTAATCAAGCAAGACGTAGGGTTTTACCTCCATCGAGAGGGCCCGAACCTGGGTAAAACTTCTTGTCCCTTTCCTCTTGTTACCATCCGGCCTAGACGCACAGTTCGGGACCCCGTACCTGAGATCCGCCGGTTTTGGCACCAACAGCGATCCTCAAGATCGAAGATGAGAAGATTTGTTGAACCAGTTTTCAAGACCGACAACCGAAGATGAAGAACAGTTCGGAAGAATCAAGGAGCGTCCCTAACTTGAAGACCGGTTCAGGGGGCTACTGACAGTGTCCTGGACTAGGGGGTACTCACCACGTCGTCTCCCAATCTGTTAGATTGGGCCGAGGACCCCCATGGCCGTATACTCATGGGCTAGTTCGGACAGCTGCCGCATACATGGAAGATTCCACAAGACATGGTGATCAAGACAAGGACTCCTCCCTACCAGCATATTCGGCTAGGACTCTTGTTATCCTAGGCCTTTGGTGCATTATATAAACCGAGGCCAGTCTAGTCGATAGAGAATATATACATACAATCATACCATAGGCTAACTTCTAGGGTTTAGCCTATACGATCTCGTGGTAGATCAACTCTTGTAATACTCATATCATCAATATCAATCAAGCAGGACATAGGGTATTTCCTCCATCAAGAGGGACCGAACCTGGGTAAAACATCGTGTCCCCTGCCTCCTGTTACCATTGATATTAGACGCACAGTTCGGGACCCCCTACCCGAGATCCGCCGGTTTTGACACCGACAGAGGGCTTCTACATCAACACCATAGCCTCTCCGATGAAGCGTGAGTAGTTTACCATAGACCTTTGGTCCATAGTTATTAGCTAGATGGCTTATTCTCTCTCTTTGATTCTCAATACAAAGTTCTCCTCGATGTTCTTGGAGATCTATTCGATGTAATACTCATTTGCAGTGTGTTTGCCGAGATCCGATGAATTGTGGGTTTATAAACAAGATTATCTATTAATATTATTTGATTCTTCTCTGAATTCTTATATGCATGATTTGATATCTTTGCAAGTCTCTTCGAATTATCGGTTTAGTTTGGCCTACTAGATTGATCTTTCTTGTAATGGGAGAAGTGCTTAGCTTTGGGTTCAATCTTGCGGTGTCCTTTCCCAGTGACAGTAGGGGCAGCAAGGCACGTATTGTATTGTTGCCATCGAGGATAAGAAGATGGGGTTTATATCATATTGCTTGAGTTTATCCCTCTACATCATGTCATATTGCGTAATGTGTTACTCTGTTCTTATGAACTTAATACTCTAGATGCATGCTGGATACCGGTGGATGTGTGGAGTAGTAGTAGTAGATGCCGAATCTTTTTGATCTACTTGACACAGACATGATTCCTATATTCATGATCATTGCCTTAGATATCTTCAGTACTATGCTCTTTTCTATCAATTGCTCGACAGTAATTTGTTCACCCACCGTAATACATGCTATCTTGAGAGAAGCCACTAGTGAAACCTATGGCCCTCGGGTCTCTTTCTTATTATATTGCATCTATTTTATTTACATCGCATCTCATTTACTATTTTGAAATCTTTACTTTCCAATCTATACAACAAAAATACCAAAAATATTTACTTTACTATCTTTATTACATCTCACTTTTGCGAGTGACCATGAGGGGATTGACAACCCCTTTATCGTGTTGGTTGCAAGGTTCTTGATTGTTTGTGAAGGTACTAGGTGACTTGTGCGTTGTCTCCTAGTGGATTGATACCTTGGTTTTCAAAACTGAGGGAAATACTTATGCTACTTTGCTGCATCACCGTTTCTTCTTCAAGGGAAAACCACTGCATGCTCAAGAGGTGGCAAGAAGGATTTTTGGCACCGTTGCTGGGGAGATCTACACCAATTCAAGACATAACAAGTACCCATCATAAACTCTTCTCCCTCGCATTACATTATTTGCTATTCGCCTCTCGTTTTCCACTCCCCCACTTCTAAAACAATTTTCAAAAACCTTTGCCTTTTCTTCGCCCCTTTTCCATTCGTCTCTTCGCTTGCTTCTTGTGTGTCCGTGTGTTAGATTGTTTGTTTCGCCTTCATGGCTAGTCCTCCTATCATTGTTAATACTACCAATAATGAATTTCTTAATTTTAAACAAAGGGAGGGAGAAAACCTAAAAGATTCTTGGTATAGAATTTGCAATGCTCAAAATAGATCTACTAGAAAGCAATCTACTTCCATTCTTCTTTGCAATTTCTACGTAGGCATCACTCCTTGGAATAGATATGTTCTTGACACCATTACCGGAGGGAATTTCTTGGGAAGCCATACTTTTGATTCTTATAATGCTATGATAGATTTGTTAGGACCACCACCTCTTTTGGTCAATGGAACTATTTTAACTTTGGAACATGTGATGCAAAGGCTTGATATTATTGAAAATAAAATTGCCACTGTAGAGTTGATCGAAAATTTGGATAAAAAGATCCACAACCAAATTACCCTATATAGATCTAAAGTAGGAGTTCCTCTAAAAAATCTTAGGGAAAAGGAACCCATATTAATGAGAAGATAGATCAAGATTCCACTAGAATTGCTAAACTCGAAGATATTATTACCAACTTGGGGACCGCTTTTTCTGCCATTAAAAATACCTCAAATCCTCCTCCTACCAATGTTGCCAAGTTTATCTATGTTCCTAAAAATAAGGGTGAATCTTCTAGTAAGGAAAATGAAGACCTCAAATCAATAAGTGTTCACGCCAACTTTTTTTATATCATTAGGGAACCTTTTGCTACAAATGAATTTCTTGATTTCTTGCCTAGGATCTTCATCATTAACAAAAACAAAGAACCTCCTAGGGGTTATGTGTGTTCAATTGAATAATTGCATACCAAAGATGGCAATACCTAGATCTATTCTTGTTTTTATGCCTAGCTAAGGGCATTAAATGATAGTGCTTGTTGGGAGGCAACCCAATTTTATTTTTGTTATTTGATTTTTGTTCCTGTTTAGTAATAAATAATTGATATAGCTTCTGTTATGATTGTGTTTTTATGCTTTAATTAGTGTTTGTGCCAATTAAAGACTTTAGGATCTTCTTGGGTGATTGTTGTTTGATCTTGCTGGTAAAAACAAAAAGTATGCGCTCACCAAAATAATTATAATTTTTTACCAGAGAGCGATAAAATACCAATACCAACTGCAGTAGATCAATATACTTTTTGTCCTGGTCTTCCTAATTTTTCAGAATTTTTGAAGTTAAAAAAGTATTCGAAATCTCCAGATTGCTATAGACTGTTCTGTTTTGACAGATTATGTTTTTCATGTGTTGTTTGCTTATTTTGATGAATCTATGAGTAGTATCGGGGGGGTATGAACCATAAAGAAGTTGGAATATAGTAGGTTTAACACCAGTATAAATAATGAATGAGTTCATTACACTACCTTAAAGTGGTGGTTTGTTTTCTTATACTAACGGAGCTCATGAGATTTTCTATTGAAAGTTTTGTGTTGTGAAGTTTTCAAGTTTTTGGGTAAAGATTTGATGGATTTTGGAATAAGTAGTGGCAAGAGCCTAAGCTTGGGGAGCCCAAGGCACCCCACAGTAAAATTCAGGGGCTACTGAGGGAGTCCTGGATTAGGGGGTGTTCGGGTAGCCGGACTATACCTTCAGCCGGACTCCTGGATTATGAAGATACAAGATTGAAGACTTCGTCCCGTGTCCGGATGGGACTTTCCTTGGCGTGGAAGGCAAGCTTGGCGATGCGGATATTCAAGATCTCCTACCATTGTAACCAACTTTATGTAACCCTAACCCTATCCGGTGTCTATATAAACCGGAGGGTTGTAGTCCGTAGGCAATCAACTCCATATACAACAATCATACCATAGGCTAGCTTCTAGGGTTTAGCCTCCTTGATCTCGTGGTAGATCTACTGTTGTACTAACCATATCATCAATATTAATCAAGCAGGACGTAGGGTTTTACCTCCATCAAGAGGGCCCGAACCTGGGTAAAACATCATGTTCCCTGCCTCCTGTTACCATCCGGCCTAGACGCATAGTTCGGGACCCCTACCCGAGATCCGCCGGTTTTGACACCGACAACAACCAAAAGCCTAAGCTTGGGGATGCCCCGGAAGGCATCCCCTCTTTCGTCTTTGTCTATCGGTAACTTCACTTGAGGCTATAGTTTTATTCACCACATGATATGTGTTTTGCTTGGAGCGTCTTGTATGATTTGAGTCTTTGCTTTTTAGTTTACCACAATCATCCTTGATGTACACACCTTTTTGGGGAGACACGCATGAATCGGAATTTATTAGAATACTCTATGTGCTTCACTTATATCTTTTGAGCTAGATAATTTTTCTCTAGTGCTTCACTTATATCTTTTTAGAGCACGTTGGTGGTTTTATATTATAGAAATTATTGATCTCTCATGCTTCACTTATATTATTTTGAGAGTCTTTTAGAACACCATGGTAACTTGCTTTGGCTATAAAACTAGTCCTAATATGATGGGCATCCAAGATGGGTATAATAAAAACTTTCATATAAAGTGCATTGAATGTTATGAGAAGTTTGATTCCATATGATTGTTTTGAGATATGAAGATGGTGATATTAGAATCATGCTAGTTGAGTAGTTGTGAATTTGAGAGATACTTGTGTTAAAGTTTGTGATTCCCGTAGCATGCATGTATGGTGAACCGTTATGTGATAAAGTCGGAGCATGATTTATTTTTTGATTGTCTTCCACATGAGTGGCAGCCGGGGACAAGCGATGGTCTTTTCCTACCAATCTATCCCCCTAGGAGCATGCGCGTAGTACTTCGTTTCGATAAATAATAGTTTTTTTCAATAAGTATGTGAGTTCTTTATGACTAATGTTGAGTCCATGGATAATACGCACTCTCACCCTTCCACCATTGCAAGCATCTCTAGTACCTCGCAACTTTCGTCGGTACCATAAACCCACCATTTACCTTACTCAAAACAGCCATCATACGTACCTATTATGGCATTTCCATAGCCATTCCGAGATATATTGCCATGCAACTTTCCACCGTTCCGTTTATTATGACATGCTTCATCATTGTCATATTGCTTTGCATGATCATGTAGTTGATATCGCATTTGTGGCAAAGCCACCTTCATAATTCTTTCATACATGTCACTCTTGATTCATTGCACATCCCAGTACACCACCGGAGGCATTCACATAGAGTCATATTTTGTTCTAAGTATCGAGTTGTAATTCTTGAGTTGTAAGTAAATAAAAGTGTGATGATCATCATTATTAGAGCATTGTCCCATGTCTGGAAAGGATGATGGAGACTATAATTCCCCCACAAGTCGGGATGAGACTCCGGATGAAAAATAAAAATAAAAAGAAAAGAAAAAAAAGAGGTCATAAAAGAAGAGAGAGGCCCCAAAAAAATGAGAGAAAAAGAGAGAAGGGGCAATGCTACTATCCTTTTTCCACACTTGTGCTTCAAAGTAGCACCATGATCTTCATGATAGAGAGTCTCCTATGTTGTCCCTTTCACATACTAGTGGGAATCTTTCATTATAGAACTTGGCTTGTATATTCCAATGATGGGCTTCCTCAAAATGCCCTAGGTCTTCGTGAGCAAGCGAGTTGGATGCACACCCACTTAGTTTCTTTTTGAGCTTTCATACACTTATAGCTCTAGTGCATATGTTGCATGGCAATCCCTACTCACTGACATTAATATCTATTGATGGGTATCTCCATAGACCGTTGATACGCCTAGTTAATGTGAGACTATCTTCTCCTTTTTGTCTTCTCCACAACCACCATTCTATCCACCTATAGTGTTATGTCCATGGCTCACGCTCATGTATTGCATGAAGATTGAAAAAGTTTGAGAACATCAAAAGTATGAAACAATTACTTGGATTGTCATCGGGGTTGTGCATGATTTAAATATTTGTGTGATGAAGATAGAGCATAGCCAGACTATATGATTTTGTAGGGATAGCTTTCTTTGGCCATGTTGTTTTGAGAAGACATGATTACTTTATTAGTATGCTTGAAGTATTATTATTTTTATGTCAATATTAAACTTTTGTTTTGAATCTTTTGGATCTGAACATTCATGCCGCAATAAAGAAAATTACATTGATAATTATGATAGGTAGAATTCCACATCAAAAATTCTGTTTTTATCAATTACCTACTCCAGGACGAGCAGGAATTAAGCTTGGGGATGCTTGATACTTATCCAACGTATCTATAATTTTTTATTGTTCCGTGCTATTATATTATCTATTTTGGATGTTTAATGGGCTTTAATATGCTCTTTTATATTAGTTTTGGGACTAACCTATGAACCGGAGGCCCAGTGGCAGTTTGTGTTTTTTTGCCTATTTTAGAGTATCACAGAAAAGGAATACCAAACGGAGTCCAAACGGAATGAAACCTTCGCGATGATCTTTCTTGGAATGAAAGCAATCCAGAAGACTTGGAGTTGAAGTCTGGAACTCCATGAGGTGGCCACAAGGCAGGAGGGCGCGCCCCCCACTCTCGTGGGCCCCTCGTAGCTCCACCGACGTACTTCTTTCGCCTATATATACTCTTATACCCTTGAAACATCGCAGAGAGCCACGAAACCACTTTTCCACCATCGCAACCTTCTGTACCCGTGAGATCCCATCTTGGGGCCTTTTTTGGCGATCTGCCGGAGGGGGAATCGATCATAGAGGGCTTCTACATCAACACCATAGCCTCTCTGATGAAGCGTGAGTAGTTTACCACAGACCTTCAGGTCCATAGTTAGCTAGATGGCTTATTCTCGCTCTTTGATTATCAATACAAAGTTCTCCTCGATGTTCTTGGTGATCTATTCAACGTAATACTCTTTTGTGGTGTGTTTGCCAAGATTCGATGAATTTTGGGTTTATGAACAAGATTATCTATGAATATTATTTCATTCTTCTCTAAATTCTTATATGCATGATTTGATATCTTTGCAAGTATCTTCGAATTATTAGTTTACTTTGGCCTACTAGATTGATCTTTCTTGCAATGGGAGAAGCGCTTAGCTTTGGGTTCAATCTTGCGGTGTCCTTTCCCAATGACAGTAGGGGCAGCAAGGCACGTATTGTATTGTTGCCATCGAGGATAAAAAGATGGGGTTTATCACATATTGCTTGACTTTATCCCTCTGCATCATGTCATCATGCTTAAAGCGTTACTCTGTTCTTATAAACTTAATACTCTAGATGCATGCTGGATAGCGGTCGATGTGTGGAGTAATAGTAATAGATGCAGAATCGTATTGATCTACTTGACACGGACGTGATTCCTATATTCATGATCATTGCCTTAGATATCTTCATAACTATGCGCTTTTCTATCAGTTGCTCGGCAGTAATTTGTTCACCCACCGTAATACATGCTATCTTGAGAGAAGACACTAGTGAAACCTATGGCCCCCGGGTCTCTTTCTTATTATATAGCATCTCTTTTATTTACATCGCATCTCATTTACTATTTTGCAATCTTTACTTTCCAATCTATACAACAAAAAAACCAAACATATTTACTTTACTATCTTTATTAGATCTCACTTTTGCGAGTGACCGTGAGGGGATTGACAACCCCTTTATCGTGTTGGTTGCAAGGTTCTTGATTGTTTGTGAAGGTACTAGGTGACTTGTGCGTTGTCTCCTAGTGGATTGATACCTTGGTTTTCAAAACTGAGGGAAATACTTACGCTACTTTGCTGCATCACCCTTTCTTCTTCAAGGGAAAACCAATGCATGCTCAAGAGGTAGCACGGTGCATTTAATGCACTTTGTCCTAACTGCCAAACTTAGGTATGATAACACTGTTAGCTATCTAATCATATTATAATGACTATTTTGCCACTGTGGTCGCCCCTTAAGCTATAAAAGGAGGCCCGAGGAAACCTAGCAAAGGATTCAAACTTTTGATCCCCTAGCACTTGTACACGCGTAGCTTCTCTCCCCGAGGCACCCTTGCTGGGCTTGAGCGCTCCGTGTCTTCTTATTCCTACAAATCAATCCACCAAAGAAGGAGTAGGGTATTACGCTGCTCAGCGGCCCGGGCCTGGGTAAAAGAGAGTTGTCCTCGCCGTGCTGCCTTGGTGCCTCTGCTCTTTGTGCAATGTGATCGTCCCTCGCCGAACCGCAAAGGGGACTCTTGGTCCCATAGGCGATCGTTCCCCTCCACAACAACTTCACCTTTGAGTTCGCCATTCAAACCCATGGCATCACCAAGTTGAGCATGATGTACACCAACGATCTGGACTAGGTGAAGCTTTGCCTCGCCAAGTTCAAGTTGTACCTACAGGAGGAGAAGCACAAGGTGGAGGGACTAGACCTTGTGCCCATCCATCCATCTCTTGGCAGGGACTAGCAGATCACCGTCGCCTAGGTATGCGTGCGGGATGAGGTTCTTGTCTACCATTACTGTAGGGTCGTCACAAGTTCTGCAGCATTCGCACATTTCATCGGCACCGCCGACTGCACCTTCATTACGGTGGAGAGGAGCAAGAACACCACTGTGCTTTATGATTCAACCATCTGGTGCAAAAAGCTCATCGACATCCAGAAGCAATACAAGATCAACGGTAAAGGGCAGGAGAAGGACTCTGTGGTTGACCTTGCTGCGGCCATCATCGACCCCTGCTACGCCAACATGAGAGAAGATGTGGATATGACAGATCTAAAGATGTACGAGGTACCTCTAGATCTAGCCTACATCACCTATGCCGCCAAGGATGCATACACATGCTACAACATGTACAGGAGGATCTTGGACATGAGAGCGTGTCTGCTTACCGTAACCGAGGAGTACACGGATAGCCGCAACGTCATGATCAAGCGTGCCAGGAAGATCTAGATGGTGTACTTTGTCTGTTTAAGTACCTTTATCATCTATGTGTTTCATGCATTATCCTATATGTCATAATTATCTGTTTTATCCAAAATATTTCGTCTAAGAACCCATTAACATGTTTGCCTTTTATTTTTTGAGTGGCTATTTGATTTGGATGATAGTTGCTTTGATTCTGTGCAAAAAAACAGAAACTTTTATGTCCAGTAGCAGAATAAAATCACTGGAGCGACAAAAAATTCTGAATTTTTTATGCATGATTAATATATAAATTTCCCAAGTTGTCCTAATTTTTCAAAAAAATTGGAGTTATAGAAGTGTGATCCTTGTTCGAATTATTACAGACTGTTCTATTTTTGATAGATTATATTTTTGTTGTCTTGTTTGCTTGTTTTGATGAATCTACGGATTTTATTGGGGGTATAAGCCATGGTGAAGTTAGAATATAGTATGTATAATGCAATAATTAAATATGAATGGGTTTACAACAGTACCTAAAGTAGTGATTTGCTCTGTTATACTAACGGATCTCATGAAGATTTTTGTTGAGTTTTGTGTTCTGAAGTTTTCATGTTTTGGGTGAGATCACGATGGATGAAGGAATAAGGAGTGGCAATAGCCTAATCTTGGGGACGCCCGAGGTACCCCATGGTAATATTCAAGGACTCCTAAGCATCTAAGCTTGGGGATGCCCTAGAAGGCATCCCCTCTTTCTTCTACCAACTATCAATAATTTTACTTGGAGCTATATTTTTATTCATCACATGATATGAGTTTTGCTTGGAGCATCGTGTATTATATGTGTCTTTGCTTTGTTTGCTTTTCAGTTTGTCACAATCATATTTGTTGGACACACTTTTTTGAGAGGGACACACATTATTCATGATTTCTTAGAATACTCTATGTGCTTTGGTGCTTTGGTGCTTCACTTATATTTTTTAGAGCACGGTGGTGGTTATATTTTAAAGAAATATTTGCACTCTCATGCTTCACTTATTTCTTTTTGAGAGTTAATAAAAGTAATGGCTACTAGTATGGGTTATGAATTCGGTCCTAATATGATAGGTATTCAAGAGGGATATAATAAAAAATCATGTAGATCATTGAATCTAATAAGTTTGATTCCTTGCATTAGTTTTGTGATATAAAGATGGTGATATACGGGTTGTGCTAGTGAGTAACTTTGGTTTAGTAAGAATGTTGGTGTTAATGTTTGTGATTCCCAAAGCATGCACGTATAGTCTCCAATTATGCTAAGAAGTTGGAGCATGATTTATTATTGATTGTCTTCCTTATGAGTGGGGGTCGGGGACGAGCGATGGTCTTTTCCTACCAATTTATCCCCTAGGGGCATGCATAGTAGTACTTTGCTTCAATGGGTAATAAACTTTTGCAATAAGTGTGTGAGTTCTTTATGACTAATGTGAGTCCATGCATTATACGCACTCTCACCTTTCCGCAATATGCTAGCCTCTTCGGTACCATGCATTCCTTTCTCACCTTCAGATGTGTTGCAAACCTCATCACTGCATCCAAACCCCGTGATATGATACGCTCTATCACACATAAGTTCTCCTTATATCTTCCTAAAAACATCCACCATACCTACCTATTATGGCATTTCCATAGCCATTCCGAGATATATTGACATGCAACTTCCACCATTCCATTTTATTATGACACACATCCTCATTGGCATATTGCTTTGCATGATTATACAGCTAACATAGTATTTGTGGCTTAGCCACCATTCATTTTTTTATACATGTTATACTAGATTAGTGCACATCCCGGCATACCTCCGGGGCATACATATAGAGTCATATTTTGTTCTAGTATCGAGTTGTAATTTTCTTTCAAGTTGTAAGCAAATAGAAGCGTGATGATCATCATATTCATTATTAGAGCATTGTCCCAAGTGAGGAAATAAAAAAAGAGGCCAAAAAGAACCCACAAAAAGAGAGGCCAAAAAGAGCCCAACGAAAAAAGAGATAAATAGAGAGGAGGGCCAATGTTTCTATCCTTTTCACACTTGTGCTTCAAACTAGCACCATGTTTTTTCATATAGAGAGTCTCCTATGCTTTAGTTTCATATAACTTGTGGGAATTTTTCATTATAGAACTTGGCTTGTATATTCCAATGGTGGGCTTCCTCAAATTCCCGAGGTCTTCATGAGAAAGCAAGTTGGATGCACACCCACTTAGTTTTATTTTTGAGATTTCATATACTTATAGCTATTAGTGCATCTGTTGCATGACGATCCCTAATCCTTGCATTGACATCAATTGATGGGCATCTCCATAGCCCGTTGATTAGCCTGGTCAATGTGAGACTTTCTTCCTTTTTTGTTTTCTCCATACAACCCCAACATCATACTCTATTCCACCCATAGTGCTATATCCATGGCTGGCGCTCATATATAGCGTGAGAGTTGAAAAAACTAAAGCACATCAAAAAGTATGAACCAATTGCTCAGCTCGTCATTGGGTTTGTGCATGATAAATACTATGTGTTAAGAGTATCGAGAATGACAAGGTTGTATGATTTTGTAGGGATAACGTTTCTTAACATTGATATTTTGAAAGACATGATTGTTTGTTGGTATGCCATATTATTATTGTTATTATGTCAAACAATAGACTATTGCTTTGACTCATTCAGATCTTTATATTCATGCAACAAAGAGAAATTACAGGATGAACATGATACGTAGCAATCCACATCAAAAATTCTGCTTTTATCATTTACCTACTCGAGGACGAGCAGGAAGTAAGCTTGGGGATGCTTGATACGTCTCCAACGTATCTATAATTTTGTTATTGTTCCATGCTATTATAGTATCAATCTTGGATGTTTTATATGCAATTATATATCATTTATTGGGACTAACCTATTAACCTAGTGCCCATTGCCAGTAGCTATTTTTTGCTTGTTTTTTGGCTTTTCAGGAAATCAATATCAAACAGAGTCCAAAAGGAGAAAAAAAACTTTGGCCTAATGTTTTTTAGACTAGAAAAGACCCTAGAAGGTTCGGGAGAAGACCCGACAAACCACGAGGGAGCGACAAGCTCAGGAGGCGTGCCCCAGGGGGGCGCCCCCGGGCTTGTGGGCCCCTGATGACACATCTTGACCTAATTCCGCTTCTATAAATTCTCAAATATTCCCCTGACATCAAAGAGCCACCTGAAATACTTTTTCCATTGCCGCAAGTTTCTGTTCTTGTGAGATCCCATCTGGAGGCCTTCCCCGGTACTCTGTCGGAGGGAGAATTGATCACAGAGGGGCTCTACATCAATCTTGATGCCCTTTCGATGATGTGTGAGTACTTCTCCACATCCCTATGGGTCCATAGCTAGTAGCTAGATGGCTTCTTCTCTCTCTTTGATCTTGAATATAATGTTCTTCTTGATGTTCTTGGAAATCTGATACGTCCATTTTGCATCATGCTTTTATATTAATATTTATTGCATTATGGGCTGTTATTACACATTATGGTACAATACTTATGCCTTTTGTCTCTTATTTTACAAGGTTTACACAGAGGGAGAATGCTGGCAGCTGGAATTCTGGACCAGAAAGGTGCAAATCTAAGAGACCTATTTAGCACAACTCCAAAAGTCCTAAAAATTCAAAGGAGAATTATTTTGGAATATATAAAAAATATTGGGCAAAGAATTACCAGTGGGGGACCCATCAGGTGGCCACAAGCCTGGGGGCGCGCCCTACCACCTTGGGTGCGCCCCTAGGGCTCGTGGGCCCCCTGGTAGGCCTCCAGTGCCCATCTTCTGCTATATGGAGGGTTTTGACTTGAAAAAAATCATAAGAAAGCTTTCGGGATGAAGCGCCGCCATCTCGAGACAGAACCTGGGCAGAAGCAATCTAGGGTTCCGGCGTAGCTGTTCTACCAGGGAAACTTCCCTCCGGGAGGGGGAATCGAAGCCATCGTCATCACCAATGATCATCTCGTCGGGAGGGGGTCAATCTCCATAAACATCTTCACCAGCACCATCTCCTCTCAAAACCTAGTTCATATCTTGTATCCGATCTTTGTCTCAAAACCTCAGACTGGTACCTGTGGGTTGCTAGTAGTGTTGATTACTCCTTGTAGTTGATGCTAGTTGGTTTATTCGGTGGAAGATCATATGTTCAGATCCTTAATGATATTCAATACCCCTCTGATTATGAACATGAATATACTTTGTGAGTAGTTACGTTTGTTCCTCGGGACATGGGAGACGTCTTGTTATAAGTAATCATGTGAATTTGGTATTCGTTTGATATATTGATGAGATGTATGTTGTCTTTCCTCTAGTGGTGTTATGTTAACGTCAATTACATGACACTTCACCATGATTTGGGCCTAGGGTGACAGAATCTTAAACCCTAGTTTATGCGTTGCTTCATAAGGGGCTGATTTGGAACCACATGTTTCATGCTAGGGTTAGATTTATCCTAATTCTTCTTTCATAGTTGTGGATGCTTGTGAGAGGGGTTAATCATAAGTGGGAGGCTTGTCCAAGTAAGGATAGCACCCAAGCACTGGTCTAGGCTTGTGGGGGATATTGTGATGATTATTTGTTTGTCTATCAATTGCCCAACAGTAATTTGTTTACCCACCATATGCTATTTTCAAAAGAGAAGCCTCTAGTGAAAACCTTGCTGCAATTTTATTTACTTTATTTTATTTTGTATTTTTGTTCTATCTATTTATCACTATGAGATTTGATCCTTCCAAATAACCGCCGAGGGATTGACAACCCCTTGTTCGCCTTGGGTGTAAGTATTTGTAATTTTGTGTGTAGGTACTGCTAACAAGGTGTTGCGTGGTTCTCCTCTGGATTAATCACATTGGTTCTTAACTTAGGGAAATATTTATCTCTATTGTACTGCATTATCCTCTCCTCTTTGAGGAAATCCCAATGCAAGTCACAAGGTGTTCGGGATATAACCCCGCGGTGTGATCCGCCCAGGAGGGGTTGAGTTACACTATTGGTGACTCAAGAATAAAAGGCTTAGATGGGCTGTGGGAGTCCTCGATTAGGGGGTCTCCGGACAGCCGGACTATATCCTTTGGCCGGACTGTTGGACTATGAAAATACAAGATTGAAGACTTCGTCTCGTGTCCGGATGGGACTCTACTTGGCGTGGAAGCCAAGCTAGGCAATACGGATATGTATATCTCCTCCTTTGTAACCGACCTTGTGTAACCCTAGCCCCTCCGGTGTCTATATAAACCGGAGGGTTTTAGTCCGTAGGACAACATACAATCATACCATAGGCTAGCTTCTAGGGTTTAGCCTCTCCGATCTTGTGGTAGATCAACTCTTGTAAAACTCATATCATCAAGAATAAATCAAGCAAGATGTAGGGTTTTACCTCCATCAAGAGGGCCCGAACCTGGGTAAAACATCGTGTCCCCTGCCTCCTGTTACCATCCGCCTTAGACGCACAGTTCACGACCACCTACCCGAGATCCGACGGTTTTAGCACCGACATTGGTGCTTTCATTGAGAGTTCCTTTGTGTCGTCACTGTTAGGCTTGATGGCTCCTACTATCATCGATAGCGATGCAGTCCAGGGTGAGACTTTTCTCCCCAAACAGATCTTTGTGTTCGGCGGCTTCGCACTGCGGGCCAACTTGCTTGGCCATCTGGAGCAGATCGAAAGTTACGCCCCTGGCCACCAGGTCAGGTTTGGAAGCTTAAATTACACGGCCGATATTCACGGAGACTTGATCCTCGACGGATTCGAGCCCCTGCCTTGTGCACCACGCGGTCACGATGAGTACAATTTAGCTCTACCATCGGACCATATTCAGGATATCGCACTGGCAGCCGCTCCGAGCCTCAATTCGGAGCCAGTTGCGCCATCCATGGACGGGTGGATAGACCCCATCACGGAGGCCGTATCCTCCGCGGGGGTCGAGCCAAATATCGACCTTACCCTTCACGAGAGCCGTGTTGCCAAACCGCCGGATCCTTCTCCGGCCACGGACTCCGAACCGCCTGCGCCCATTCCTATCGAATCCGATTGGGCGCCGATCATGGAGTTTACTTCCACGGATATTTTTCAGCACTCGCCCTTCGGCGACATACTGAACTCATTAAGGTCTCTCTCCTTGTCAGGAGGATCCTGGCCAAACTATGTCTGGCAGGATTGGGATGCGGATGACGAAGAAATTCGCCGCCCACCCACCACCCACTTAGTAGCCACTGTGCATGACTTAACCGACATGCTCGACTTCGACTCCGAAGACATAAAAAGTATGGACGACGATGCGGGAGACGAAGAGGAACTACTGCCCACAGGGCACTGGACAGCCACCTCCTCATACGATATATACATGGTGGACACACCCAAAGAAGACAATGGCGACGAGACAATGGAGGATGACCCCTCCAAGAAGCAACCCAAGCGCCGGTGTCAGCGGTGCCGCTCTAAGTCCCGCCAAGGCAAAAGCGGTGATACTGGCACATGAGATAATAGCACTCCGGACAGTGCCGAAGACGGCAACAATACCCTCCAGCAAGATTTAGGGCAGGAGGATGGAGAAGCCAGCCCTCCAGAGAGAGCGGCAGATGGAGAGGTGGAGGATGATAATTACATGCCTCCCTCCGAAGACGAGGCAACCCTCGACGATGACGAATTCGTCGTGCCTGAGGATCCTGTCGAACAAGAGCGCTTAAAGTGCCGGCTTATAGCCACGGCAAATAGCCTTAAGAAAAAGAAGCAGCAGCTTCAAGCTGATCAAGATTTTCTAGCTGACAGATGGACTGAATCCTGGCAGCCGAGGAATATAAACTCGAACGCCCCTCCAAGAGTTACCCAAAGTGCAGGTTGCTACCCCGACTAGAGGAGGAAGCACCGAAACCCACATCCCCGGTGTATGACGCGGCTGATCGGCCACCTCATGGCCGCGACAGAGAGGCAATCCAGCCAAAAACTCAGCCCGCACCCCGACGCCATTCAAATAAAAAGGCATGGGGAAATACGCCAGACCTACGAGACGTATTGGAGGACAAAGCAAAAAACGCAAGATCGATCTATGGATCACGAGGGTGCGCCACTATGCGAGACGATAATCGTCACACCGGATACAGTAAAAGTATGTCCAGCCGGGCCGAACACAGCGAGCAAGACTCATTTGAGCTGCGTCGCGATATAGCCCAGTACAGAGGCGCCGCACACCCCTTATGCTTCACAGACGAAGTAATGGATCATCAAATCCCAAAGGGTTTCAAAGCCGTAAATATAGAATCATACGACGGCACAACAGATCCTGCGGTATGGATCGAGGATTTCCTCCTGCACATCCACATGGCCCGCGGTGATGACCTACACGCCATCAAATACCTCACACTCAAACTCAAAGGACCAGCTCGGCATTGGCTCAATAGCTTGCCAGCAGAGTCCATTGGCTATTGGGAAGATCTGGAAGCCGCATTCCTCGACAACTTTCAGGGCACTTATGTGCGACCACCATATACCGATGACTTGAGCCACATAATTCGGCAGCCAGAGGAAGCGGCCAGGCAATTCTGGACACGGTTCCTAACAAAGAAAAATCAAATCATCGACTGTCCGGATGCAGAGGCCCTAGCAGCTTTCAAGCAGAACATCCACGACGAATGGCTCACCCGGCACCTTGGCCAGGAAAAGCCGAAATCTATGGCAGCCCTCACGACACTCATGACCCACTTCTATGCGGGAGACGACAGCTGGTTGGCTCGCAGCAATAACATATCAAAGAACCATGGTACTTCGGATACCAAGGACGGCAACGGTAGGTCACGTCGCAACAAACATAAGCACTGCATTAACAGCGAAAATACCGAGGATACGGAAGTCAATGCCGGATTCAAAGGCTCTAAATCCAGTCAGCAGAAAAAGTCATTCAAAAGAAGCACTCCTGGACCGTCCAGTTTGGACCGTATACTCGATCGCTCGTGTCAAATACAAGGCACCCCCGACAAGCCAGCCAACCACACCAAAAGGGATTGTTGGGTGTTCAAGCAAGCCGGCAAGTTAAATGCTGAAAACAAAGATAAGGGGTCACACAGCGATGACGAGGAGGAGCCCGGCAGCCGAACACCGGAGGACAGAAGAGGTTCCCCCCACAAGTGCGGACGGTGAACATGATATACGCAACCCACATCCCCAAGAGGGAGCGGAAGCATGCGCTCAGGGACGTATATGCGTTGGAGCCAGTCGCCCCAAAGTTCAACCCATGGTCCTCCTATCTGATCACCTTCGATCATAGAGGCCACCCCACTAGTACCCGTCATGGCGGATTCGCCGCACTGGTCCTAGACCCAATCATTGGCGGATTTCACCTCACTCGAGTCCTAATGGATGGCGGCAGTAGCCTGAACCTGCTTTATCAGGACACAGTGTGCAAAATGGGTATAGACCCCTCAAGGATCAAACCGACAAAAACGACCTTTAAAGGTGTCATACCAGGTGTAGAGGCCCATTACACAGGCTCAGTCACACTGGAAGTGGTCTTCGGATCCCCGGATAACTTCTGAAGCGAAGAGTTAATCTTCGACATAGTCCCGTTCCACAGTGGCTACCATGCACTACTCGGGCGAACAGCATTTGCAAGATTCAATGCGGTACCGCATTATGCATATCTCAAGCTCAAGATGTCAGGACCTCGGGAGGTCATAATAGTCAATGAAAACACAGAGCACCCTCTCCGCAAGGAGGAGCACACTGCGGCCCTCGCAGCAGAAGCGCAAAGCAGCCTCTCAAGGCAATCCACTAGTTTGGCGATTAAGGACCCGGACACCTTCAAGCGCGCCCAGAGTAATCGACAACTGGGCCGCCTGGCACATTCCGAGCTCGCATAGCAATACAGGCCCCCACCCCGGTCTCAGCCAAACGGCAAAATCCGTGCCACGCGTACATAACTACGCATTAAAAATACCATGGGCACCTATGGGGAGCGGGGCACAACTACGGCACGCCCCAAGACATGGCTTAAACCGCACTAGGGGCTTCCCGCTTTGTTATTTTTCTCTTTCAGGACTTTAATCTCTGGAAACCCTATCCGGCAGCATGATTGCCGAACACATGATGCAGCAACCATTGAGGTAGAGAGCTACGTCACACCACGGAACTCCCAGGTGGATTACGATAACGAGTGAAATACTTGCTTTAATACTATTCCTCAGCTCGCCCTTGGAAGGGACATGTCAAATAGTCCTACTTTTTGCTTATCGCACTACTTGTATCATTCTGCTCTAACGCACCTTTTTGAATAAAACAATGCATAGCATTAAGACTATTATTGCATTCTTCCTTTACATATATATGTTCATTCATCACATCTAGCACCCGTACACTCTGGTACGGCCAATACGCCAGGGGCTTAAGCATACCCCATAATGCGGTGTGAGAAGTCCGAATAGTTTTGACAATGCGGCACCCCGAACTTATAGCATTATATGCATCAGCTCCGAAGCATGTCTTGGGTCAATAGTTGGGTTTGCCAGGCTCCCATGTTTTGGTACCTTATGTTCCGCTATTCGGCTAAGGTAGCACTGGGAGAACTACTGTGATTGTGCCCCGGTTCTGCTGGGCTAAGCACCTCAGTAGAGAAAGCTAAAACTGACTGTCATGATAAGGCGAGAGACTGGTCGCTGTTCGAGAGGTTTCAAGTCCCTAAAGACTTATGCCGCTTAGAGCGAGGAGTCGGCCCTGTCCGGCTTAAGGTGTGTATCGCGCCCCGAATTCGGCCTTCCGAATACTAGGGGCTTCGCCGAAATTTAAAATTATAGAATTCTATGGCTAAGTGAGAGTGATAACGCATTATAGTCCGATTGCCTTGTTCGTTGTGCTGAGCACCTCCCTCGAAGGACCCAGCAATGGGAACAAGAGTGCTCAGGTTTATCCCGAACACCCCAACACTCGTGGCATGGGGGCAGAAGCCGATGACTAGCCATCTCTCAGATTTGATAAACAGCCGAACAGAAGGCAATGTTTTAAATTCAAACAAGTGTTGCATAGCGCATATGAACAAGTTTTCATAATACCGGATTACACGAGCAAGTTTACTCAAATATTACATCTTTCGCACACTCGTCCGCTACAAGACGGGCACCCTTTAGGACACCCTCATAGTACATCTCGGGGTGGCGATGCTCCTTGCCCTGCGGCGGCCCCTCCTTCACCAGCTTCACGGCGTCCATCTTGGACCAGTGCACCTTCGCACGGGCGAAAGCCCGGCGTGCACCTTCGATGCAGACGGACCGCTTGATGACTTCTAGCCGTGGGCAGGCATCCACAAGCCGCCTCACCAGGCCGAAGTAGCTGTTGGGAAGGGCGTCACTAGGCCACATCCTTGTGCAGCTCGACCAGTTGCTTCAGCTGGTCGCTCAGAGGCATCGGGTGTTCGGTCTCAGTATATTGAGACCAGAACAGCTTCTCCATTGAGCTTCTCCTGGTAAAACTATGCGGCATCCGACACGCTGTGGGGCAAATCTGCGAATGCTCCTGGAGAGCTCCAGATTCGGGTAAGTAACAAGTAATTTAATTTCACATGCTTGCTTTGCATATAGAGTGCCTTACCCGCCACTATCTTCATCGCATCAATCTCCTGGAGAGCCTTTTGGGCTTCAGCCTTGGCACTCTTTGCACTCTCAAGGGCCGCGGCAAGCTCGGACTCTCGCGTCTTCAAGTCAAGCTCCAACGCCTCGTGCTTCGTCACGAGAGCGTGGAGCTCTTGCTGCACCTCGCCCACCCGTGCCTCTTGTTTTTCCCGCTCGGTGCGCTCCTGGGATGCTTTGTTTTCGGCCTCGGATAGCACTTGCTTCAGGGTTGCCACTTCGTCGTGGCCCCTGGCAGATTAAGGGTGGTCCTGTCATTTTGCAATCGCATCACTTATATATATATATATATACATATCTACAGAGGTATTACTTACCTTTGTTCTCCTCGAGCTGCCTCTTGGCAAGGCCGAGCTCTTTCTTGGACCCTTCGAGGTCCTGCTTCAGTATGGCGACCTCCGCAGTCAGTGTGGCAGAGGCCAGCAGTGAAGCCTGCATACGCATATAGACATACTTATATTAGACTCCTACAGATATTAGTTCATCCTCTATTTGGCTGTTCTTTTTGAACACCAAACAGAGCATCAGGGGCTACTGTCTATGTGGTAATATTTTTCCTATATTTCAAATACTTACCTCAAAGCTTGTTAGAAGGCTGGCACAGGCTTCAGTCAGCCCGCTCTTGGCAGACTGAACCTTCTGGATCACCGCACTCATAATAGTGTTGTACTCTTCGTCGATGAAAGCATTGCGAAGCGCTCCCAGCAGATTGTCCGGTGCCTCTGGATGGACAGAGGTCACTGGCACAGGCATCTTGCCCCTTTTGGAAGGAGGCCGCCTGCCTGAGTCCGGAACCACTGGAGGTTCCGGCGCGGTGTTTGGCTGAAGGGCCGAACTCGGAGCCCTCGGGAGCCTGGCACCGCGAAGTGCGTCACGGAGTTATCGGACGATGAGTCCGATACCACCTGGCGTCAAGAACTCTTTCGGGTTCCCTTGGCCTTCTTGGTCTTCTCCGGCACTTTGTAAGGAGCCGGAGTCAGCATCTCCGTCAGGAGAGCGTCCGCAGTGTCTTAGGCCAGAGGAGTCGGACAGTTCATCTGCCCCGACGTGTCCACCCAGTCCTGTCAAAGGCATGGAGCTCAGACCCCGCACATGGTTAAGCTAGGGTAAATAAATATCCTACCGGATGTATAGAACTCACCGAATGCGCTAGGCGCTTCGCGCTTAGCCCGCGGTCCTCGGTAAGAGAAGGAGGGACCTCGGCGCCCTTGAACAGCACCCACCAGACGTCCTTGTGCATCGTGTCGAAGAGCTCGCTTAGAGTCTGGTGCCGGGCCAGGTCGAACTCCCATAAGTTAAAATCCCATTGTTGACACGGGAGGATCCGACGGAAGAGCATGACCTGGAATATGTTGACAAGCTTGAGCTTCTTGCTTGCCATATTCCGGATACATTTCTGGAGTCCGCCCAGCTCCACCGATGAACCCCAGGACAGGCCCTTCTCTTTCCAGGAGGTGAGCCGCGTGGGGATTCCGGATCGAAACTCGGGGGCCACCACCCAGTTGGTGTCGCGCAGCTCGGTGATGTAGAACCACGCCGATTGCCATCCCTTTATGGTCTCCACAAAGGAGCCTTCGAGCCATATAACATTGGGCATCTTGTCCACCATGGCTCCACCGCATTCTGCTTGTTGGCCTCCCACCAGCTTCGGCTTGATATTGAAGGTCTTCAGCCACAGGCCGAAGTGGGGCCGGATGCGAAGGAAAGCCTCACACACGACGATGATCGCCAAAATGTTGAGGATGAAGTTCAGGGCCAGATCATGAAATTCCATCCCGTAGTAGAACATGAGACCGTGGACGAATGGATGGAGGGGAAACCCCAGTCCGCGGAGGAAGTGGTGGAGGAAGACTACCCTCTCATGAGGTTCCGGGGTGGGGATGATCTACCCCGCAGCAGGCAGCCGATGTGTGATATTCGCGGATAAGTATCCGGCTCCGCGCAGCTTTTTGATGTGTCCCTCCGTGACGAAGGAAGCCATCCACTTGCCTCCCGCTCCGGACATGTTTGGAGAAGGTTGAGGAGAATGATGTGGACTTGGGCGTTGGAGCTCGAATGTGCGAGAATGGATGAGCAAGGAGGAAGAAGGCGTGGGAAGAAAAAGGTTAAACCTTATCCCCTTATAAGGGCGGTCAAAACTATGCGCCCCCACTAGCCTGGTAAAACTCGCTTATCTCCCAAGTGCCGTAATTGATGGCGCGGTTGGGTTACCCATGCCCGTATTGATGAGAATCCCGTAATAAGGGGGACACGATCTCTACTTTGACAAGGCGTGTCAAGAAACTGCCTCGTGTTATGTGCGGGGCTAGTTAAAACAAACGGTTTGAATAATCACCGGGCCACGGCATAATGTCATGTTGCTAAAACATGTCAGCGGATTAGATTTGTGGAAATATTATTCTCTCTATGGTGGTATGTGGAACTTATTTTGCAGGGTCGGACACTATCCTTGTATTCAAATTCTTCCGTGGTGTATTCAGAGGAGGAACCCGCCTTGCAATGCCGAAGACAACACTGCGCGCCAGACTCATCGTCATTGAAGCCTGTTTCAGGGGCTACTGTGGGAGTCCTGGATTAGGGGGTCTCCGGACAGCCGAACTGTTGGACTATGAAAATACAAGATTGAAGACTTCGTCTCGTGTCCGTATGGGACTCTACTTGGCATGGAAGCCAAGCTAGGCAATACGGATATGTATATCTCCTCCTTTGTAACTGACCTTGTCTAACCCTAGCCCCTCCGGTGTCTATATAAACATGAGGGTTTTAGTCCGTAGGACAACATACAATCATACCATAGGCTAGATTCTAGGGTTTAACCTCTCCGATCTCGTGGTAGATCAACTCTTGTAATACTCATATCATCAAGAATAAATCAAGCAGGACGTAGGGTTTTACCTCCATCAAGAGGGCCCGAACCTGGGTAAAACATCGTGTCCCCTGCCTCCTGTTACCATCCGCCTTAGACGCACAGTTCGGGACCCCCTACCCGAGATCCGCCGGTTTTGACACTGACATGGGCCTAAAAAGACATGAAGACTAGATGCGGCTTATGAAGCGGGCCTATTGGAGGCCCTAGACCTGGAGGTGTGAACCGACAGATGGTGACATGCCTGGTAAGGCAAGTCGACTTACAAACCGAGTTGGTCACGTTATGTGATCCGACTTGGACTCTTGTAAGCCCAGGGCCTCGACCTGTGTATATAAAGGCAAGACCCTTTGGCGGGTTAATTCAACAAACAATTATTCGATAGCTAGGTCAAGTGATTTTGCTCCCTTGTAATCAATACCCAAGCAATAGTCAACAAAGCTGGAGTAGCCTTTTACCTCATTGAGAGGGGCCGAACCTGGGGAAGCCATGTTTTCTTTGTCCCATTCAACCCCTTCAAGCTAACCTACATTGCGATGGCTCCACACTGTCAGATTCAGGGCTCCGCAAACCCAATATAGGTTCTAACTCTGGGGTACGTGCGGAGAAATCAACCTCCTCAGTCTGCCTACTCGCCGATCTCGCGGCCTAGATCAATGAATTGGAAGGAAATGGAAAAAGGCAGTTTACCCAGGTTCGGGCCACCTTGCGGTGTAATGCCCTACTCCTCCTTGTGGTGGATTGGCCTCGAGGTGGGCTGAGGATGAACTAGTACAGTGGGGAACAACCTCAAGAGGTGTATTCTTGTGCTGGTGATGGAGAGGATGGTCTAAATGATCCGTTCAGCCGATCGATCCCCCTCTATTGTGGTGGCTAGGCAATATTTATAGTGGCCTTGGTCCTCTTCCCCCAAAATCAAGGTGGGGAGGGATCCCCCAACGGCCAAATTCAAAGGGAGACAACTAGTACATATTATCCTGATGAAAGGTGGTCTTCGCCTGCAAAGCTTCTAGTCGTGACGCCATGGTGGGCTCGGCGATGACCTCTGTCGTACCGTCCTGGAGGTCTTGGTCTTGTTTCATAAGAATGGAAACCTTTTGGCTGATTCCTCGGGACTCGGCGCCTGTGCTTGCCTCTTTAGCACCAAAGAGGAAATCTATTGTACTGCGCCCGCCTGGCCTTAGTCATCATGGCTTGCATCATACGAACCTCATGAGGTGAGGACTTGCATAGGAATCTGCGCTCCTTAGGAGCCATCGTAAGGAGGCCGCTCCTTCTGGAGGTCGTGGTGTCGTCCGCCTCGCGAGACCATTTTCATTTGTCATTTTTGGCGCCTCGCGAGGGTATCGTGTTGTTGGTGCTGAAGATGTGACGTACCAAACCGTTGATGGTGCCATGCCGCGGGCCGCGGGTGGGCAAGTCTGGGTACCCCCGTTCCCAGAACACCGACAGTAGCCCTCGGGCCCAAGGCGTGCTCGGACTTGGCTTCGAGGCAAAGCCAAAGGGCATGGGCGGGGCACCGTGGGCCCCAACCGCCTACGGCCATGATTGATGTGTGGCGCTTGATGGGACGTAGGCGTCTCTGCTTCCCGATGCAACCTCGGCAACTGTTTGACTTGACGAGAGCATGCTGCAAGCAGAAAGATCATCATTACTGGTGATTGTGGAGGCCGACGGTTGGCCTCCCGCTGTCTATAAATGGGGACAGGGGCGGATCCCCCCTTGCTCATCTCCATCTTCTCGCTGCTTGCTCCTTCTCCCTCCTTCTGATATCGCCGTATTGACGAAGCGTCCATGGTGCCGATAAGGAGGTTCTCCATGGCGGAGAAGGGAAAAACCCCTCAGGAGTAACCTGGCCTCTCCCGCGATTTCGGCGAGGGGTAGGAGGTGACATGCCCTTGGTACAAGCAGCCTCCCTTGGCTCCCCGATCCCTAAGTACGCTCGCGCGTAGAGCCCTGGGCAAGGGAGCCATGCCCAGCGCCGTGCGGGTCGGTGTCGAGGAGGACAGGCTGCGGCTGCACGACCGGCTTGCGAACTCATGCTGAGGAACATCGCGCGAGTTTGTGGTGTGGGCGGCAATGCCGCCGTGAACGTGGATCCGGCTCCTGAGGTTCTTCGCCGAGGAGATGCCACCGAGGGGGCCCGCAGTGCTGTGGTTGCAACACGTTGGGTGTTGCAGCCAAGCCACGGAGACGGAGGTTGAGGTCTTCCCCCCGAGCGACGTCGTCATGACTCGAGGATGGGGCGAGATCGCCCGCGCCTGCCGTCCAGAGGGGGCCCTCGCCATCCACTTTGAGTGCGACGGAGCCTCCACGCTTCTCTTCAAGGTCCTCGACGAAGACGGCCGACGCTTGGAGTGCTGCTCCAGAGGAGGCGGTCCATGCAACGTGGCCACGAGCGCTGAACTTGCCCTTCGCCTTGCCAGCAGCTCCTCCAGCAGCGGCGGTGACTCCCTGGAATCCTGCAACTCTCCTAAGTCTAGCGATTCTCCGGAGTCCAGTGATGACAGCTACGTGCTGCCAAGCTCTCGCCGCGCCCAGAGCGTGCTACCTCTTGAACACTGTGTTGGTTTTCCCTTGAAGAGGAAAGGGTGATGCAGTAAAGTAGCGTAAGTATTTCCCTCAATTTTTGAGAACCAAGGTATCAATCCAGTAGGAGATCACGCTCGAGTCCCACGCAGCTACACAAACAAATAAGAACCTCGCAACCAATGCGATAAAGGGGTTGTCAATCCCTTCACGGTCACTTACGAGAGTGACATCTGATAGATATGATAAGATAATATTTTTGGTATTTTTATCATAAAGAGAAATAAAGATGCAAAGTAAAATAAACGGCAATAGAAATAGCTAAGTGTTGGAAGATTAATATGATGAAAGATAGACCCGGGGGCCATAGGTTTCACTAGTGGCTTCTCTCAAGAGCATAAGTATTACGGTGGGTAAATGAATTACTATCGAGCAATTGATAGAATTGAGCATAGTTATTAGCGTATCTAGGTATGATCATGTATATAGGCATCACGTACGCGACAAGTAGACCGAAACGATTCTGTATCTACTACTATTACTCCACACATCGACCGCTATCCAGCATGCATCTAGAGTATTAAGTTCATAAGAACAAAGTAATGCTTTAAGTATGATGACATGATGTAGAGGGATAAACTCATGCAATATGATATAAACCCCATCTTCTTATCCTCGATGGCAACAATACAATACGTGTCGGTTCCCTTTCTGTCATTGGGATCGAGCACCGCAAGATTGAACCCAAAGCTAAGCATTTCTCCCATTGCAGGAAAGATCAATCTAGTAGGCCAAACCAAACTGATAATTCAAAGAGACTTGCAAAGATAAACCAATCTTTCCCTAATAATAAAGCACAGATTGACTCCGTGGGTTCACCGTCACAATACGCTTCTACCCATGAATTTACACTTTCAGTTTTTTCAACATGTCCATATTTTTCCAAAATCCAAGGTGGTACTAATCTATTTATCTTTCCCTCTCTTTTTTCAACTTCTTCTGTACATGATTTTTTTGGGCCCCTTAATATTTTTCGTCAATGAGATAGCAGCAAAAATTAGTTGCTGCCTTTGGGATTTGAACTCTAGACCTTCTAGGCTTTTCCAATGACCACAACCAGCTAAGCCAACCAATTAAGCTAACTATCAATTCCGTTAGGTAACATGATGTATGTAATCTAATGGGCCAGAGTTGATGGAGACTAGGACCAGGGCTCTATCGATTGTGGGAGCAGCCATTCGTCTATTCTGGTTGCAAAAGTTTGATCAGTTAATCGTTCATCCATCAAATAATCCCACCTCGCTTCATTACATCGAATCACACCAGTTTATATACAAGTTACTTAGAAAATCAACAAGCCAGCTCCAAGATCAAATAGGAAAAGGGCAAACAGAAGAATTGGTAGCACGAGGGCGAGCTTGGTTGGGCGCGCGGAGGCTGGGTGATGCACCGAGGCGGGATGTCCTACTGGCTACCCCAGCCGAGCGATAGGGACGAGAGGAATTGTGGGGATCGGGAAGATGCCTTGACCCGTGCAAGGAGATGTCGAGGGGATCGGGATAGAGACGAGAGAGGAATTGAAGAAGAAGGGGCCACAACGGCGTGCGGCTGCGCAGCCAAGACCGGGCGGGCAGGTAGCCAGAGGAATGGATCTATTGGTGGTGCAGTCTGGATGGAGAAGGGGCGCAACGCTAGGTGGCCGGCCTCACAAGGAGGAACATGGATGGAGGCTCGCTGGACCCGGATAGATTCTTATCTATGGTCAAATCAGTGATCCGCTCTCTGTGCAATGAGAAGAGCAAGATGCATGGACTTCTAATATTTGTATGTAAGTTTCAAAGGGCTGTTGGAAGATGATAGGTGTGCAAGTCATGCATCCTAAATTCCTAATAAGAGAAAGATATGTGTCGTGATGTTATTATGCAATATGTGCCGAGCGCCTGTGCTCTCACTGTTCCCAGAATGCAAACCACACATCCTTAGGTACGCTAGGGATCACATGCCAAGTTAAATGCAGCATGGTCGGAGCATGAGCAACCTTGAAGTAGCAAGCCTTTTATGATTCAGAATTTATTTGAAATTGAAATCTGAAAAAGGCATGAGTTCCGTCTGGGCATTATTCTTCACCATGATCTTTCACTGTGTTCCTGCAACAATAGGTTCCATCGCCATTACCCTAGGTTTTTGTTTTCCATACTTTTACAGAAAAGTGTTGCGTATTTTATTTTTTATATTATTGGAAGTCAGCATTGATGCATTGACAAAATAAATTAAGGATGTACCTCCATCCGCACTAAGACCGAAGACTATTTGTGACTTTGTGTATCCTTCAGTTACCTACAGTAATCTGAGGAATTGGCAAGCATTCAGTTGCAACACTCTTCATGTTTGTATGTTTATAGATGACAGGTGTTTGGCAGGTAGCCAGAGGAATGGATCTATTGGTGGTGCAGTCTGGATGGAGAAGAGGCGCAGTGCTGGGTGGCCGGCCTCACGAGGAGGAACATGGATGGAGGCTCGCTGGACTCGGATAGATTCTTCTCTGTGGTCAAATCAGTGATCTGCTCTCTATGCAATGAGAAGAGCAAGATGCATGGACTTCTAATATTTGTATGTAAGTTTCAAACGGTCGTTGGAAGATGATAGGTGTGTAAGTCATGTATCCTAAATTCCTAATAAGGGAAAGATATGTGTCGTGATGTTATTATGCAATATGTGCCGAGCGCCTATGCTCTCACTGTTCCCAGAACGCAAACCGCACATCCTTAGGTACGCTGGGGATCACATGCCAAGCTAAATGCCACATGGTCGGAGCATGAGCATCCTTGAAGTAGCAAGCCTTTTATGATTCAGAATTTATTTGAAATTGAAATCTGAAAAAGGCATGAGTTCCGTCTGGGCTTTATTCTTCACCATGATCTTCCGCTGTGTTCCTGGAACCATAGCTTCCATCACCATTACCCTAGGTTTTTCTTTTCCATACTTTTACAGAAAAGTACTGTGTATTTTATTTTTTAGATTATTGGAAGTCAGCATTGATGCATTGACAAAATAAATTAAGGATGTACCTCCATCTGCACTGAGACAGAAGACTATTTGTGACTTTGTGTATCCTTCAGTTGCCTACAGTAATCTGAGGAATTGGCAAGCATTCAGTTGCGATAGTCTGTCATGTTTGTATGTTTATACATGACAGGTGTTTGGGCATGAGTCGATTGCATTGTGGCAATTGTCATCATAGTGTATTTTCTGTCGCTATTTACAGAACAACTACAGAGAGGACATTGTTGCTATTCTAAAGTTAAATGATGCACTTGACATTGTAATATGATTTGTACACCTGTTTCCAGAAAAATAGCAATTGAACATACACATGGTCAAGTGTAGTTGTTATTTTTTCTTCAAGTTGTACAAATGCGGGCTTTTCTATGATTATTCCTTCTTACATAAGGACCTTGATATAGTTGGTTCATTTTAATCCATAATGCACAAGGTAACATGTATGCTTAATATAATTTTAGCACATGTTTATGTTTATGTTTACTTAGTTGGACTTCATGCTATGTTTTTAGTGAGTTAAAAGGGGGTTTTCTAGGCGGCATGCTGGAGTATATGATGATCAAGCTTATGACCTTCGGATTGATCATGTTCATAATGAATAGCTGGACAATCTGACAACAATTGGCGATGGTGGCGAATAGGAGAAGTGGCAATAGGAATGGATCACTAGGAGGATCTGTGTCGCTAGGAGGCTTGTATTTCTCCCGTTGCAACGCACGGGCAAAGTTACTAGTCATACATAAAAGAATTCAGAGGAGATTCAAATATTGTTCATAGATAAACTTGATCATAAACCCACAATTCATCGGATCTCGACAAACAAACCGCAAAAGAAGATTACATTGAATACATCTCCAAGAGAATCGAGGAGAACTTTGTATTGAGACCCAAAGAGAGAGAAGAAGCCATCTAGATAATAACTATGGACTCGAAGATCTGAAGTAAACTACTCACACATCACCAGAGAGGCCATGGAGTTGATGTAGAGGCCCTGTATGATCAATGCCCACTCCGGCGGAGATCCGGAAAAGGCCCCAAGATGGGATCTCTCGGGTACAAAAGGTTGCGACGGTGGAATTAGGTTTTCGTGGTGCTCCTGGATGTTTGGGGCGGTACATGGATATATATAGGAGGAAGAAGTGCGTCAGTGGAGCAACGAGGGTCCCACGAGGGTGGAGGGTGCGCCCAGGGGCGTAGGCGCGCCCTCCTGCCTCGTACCCTCCTCGATTGTTTCTTGACGCCCACTCCAAGTCTCCTGGATCACATTTGTTATGAAATCACGTTCCCGAAGGTTTCATTCCATTTGGACTCCGTTTGATATTCCTTTTCGGCGAAACTCTAAAATAGGCAAAAAAAACAACAACTTGGGTTGGGCCTCCGGTTAGTAGGTTAATCCCAAAAATAATATAAAAGTGTAAAATAAAGCCCATTAACATCCAAAATAGATAATATAATAGCATGGAGCTATAAAAAATTATAGATACGTTGGAGACGTATCAAGCATCCCCAAGCTTAATTCCTGCTCGTCCTCGAGTAGATAAGTGATAAAAGAAGAATTTGTGACGTGGAATGCTTTCTAACATATTTCTCAATGTAATTTTTCTTTATTGTGCCATGAATATTCAGATCCGAAAGATTCAAGACAAAAGTTTAATATTGACATAGAAATAATAATAATTCAAGCTTATTAACTAAGCAATTATGTCTTCTCAAAATAACATGGCCAAAGAAAGTTATCCCTACAAAATCATATAGTCTGGCTATGATCTATCTTCACCACAGAAAATATTTTAATCATGCACAACCCCGATGACAAGCCAAGCAATTGTTTCATACTTTTGATGTTCTCAAAAAATTTCAATCTTCATGCAATACATGAGCGTGAGCCATGGACATAGCACTATATTGGAATAGAATGGTGGTTGTGGAGAAGACAAAAAAGGAGAAGATAGTCTCACATCAACTAAGCGTATCAACGGGCTATGGATATGCCCATCAATAGATATCAATGTGAGTGAGTAGGGATTGCCATGCAACGGATGCACTAGAGCTATAAGTATATGAAAGCTCAACAAAAGAAACTAAGTGGGTGTGCATCGAACTCTCTTTCTCATGAAGACCTAGGGCATTTTGTGGAAGCCCATCATTGGAATATACAAGCCAAGTTCTATAATGAAAAATTCCCACTAGTATATGAAAGTGATATCATAGGAGACTCTCTATCATGAAGATCATGGTGCTACTTTGAAGCACAAGTGTGGAAAAAGGATAGTAGCATTGTCCCTCTCTCTTTTTCTCTCACTTTTTTATTTGGGCCTTCTTTGTTTTTTTCTTTTTGGCCTCTTTTCTCTTTTTTTCGTCTGGAGTCTCATCCCGACTTGTGGGGGAATCATAGTCTCCATCATCCTTTCCTCACTTGGGAAAATGCTCTAATAATGATGATCATCACACTTTATTTACTTACAACTCAAGAATTACAACTCGATACTTAGAACAAAAATATGACTCTATGTGAATGCCTCCGGCGGTGTACCGGGATGTCCAATGATGCTTGAGTGACATGTATGCAGAATTATGAACGGTGGCTTTTCCACAAATATGATGTCAACTACATGATCATGCAAGCAATATAGCAATGATGAAGCTTGTCATAATAACGAAAAGGTGGAAAGTTTCATGGCAATATATCTCGGAATGGCTATGGAAATTCCATAATAGGTAGGTATGGTGGCTGTTTTATGGAACGTATATGGTGGGTTTAAGGTACCGGCGAAAGTTGCGCGATACTAGACAGGCTAGCAATGGTGGAAGGGTGAGCGTGCGTATAATCCATGGACTCAACATTAGTCATAAAGAACTCACATATTTATTGCAAAAATCTATTAGTTATCGAAACAAAGTATTACACGCATGCTCCTAGGGGGGATAGATTATTAGGAAAAGACCATCGCTCGTCCCCGACCGCCACTCATAAGGAAGACAATCAATAAATAAATCATGCTCCGACTTCATCACATAACGGTTCACCATACGTTCATGCTACGGGAATCACAAACTTTAACACAAGTATTTCTCAAATTCACAGCTACTCAACTAGCATGACTCTAATATCACCATCTCCATATCTCTAAACAATTATCAAGTATCAAACTTCTCATAGTATTCAATGCACTTCTATCAATGTTTTTATATTATTCCTAAAAGAAAATTTCCATGTTGTTCTAAAGGACTCTCAAAATAATATAAGTGAAGCATGAGAGATCAATAGTTTCTATAAAACAAATCCACCACCGTGCTCTCAAAGATATAAGTGAAGCACTAGAGCAAAAACTATATAGCTCAAAAGATATAAGTGAAGCACATAGAGAATTCTAATAAATTTCAAATCATGTGAGTCTCTCTCAAAAGGTGTGTACAGAAAGTATGATTGTGGTAAAATAAAAAGCAAAGACTCAAATCATACACGACGCTCCAAGCAAAACACATATCATGTGGTGAATAAAAATATAGCTCCAAGTAAAGTTACCGATAGACGAAGACGAAAGAGGGGATGCCTTCCAGGGCATCCCCAAGCTTAGGATTTTTGGTGTCCTTTAATTTTACCTTGTAGTGCCATGGGAATACCCAAGCTTAGGCTGTTTCCACTCCTTGTTCCATAATCCATCAAATCTTTACCCAAAACTTGAAAACTTCACAACACATAACTTAAATAGAAAATCTCGTGAGCTCCATTAGCGAAAGAAAACAAAACACCATTTCAAGGTACTGTAATGAACTCATTATTTATTTATATTTGTGTTATACCTACTGTATTCCAACTTCTCTATGGTTTATAACCTCTTTTACTAACCATAGATTCATCAAAATAAGCAAACAACACACGAAAAACAGAATCTGTCAAAAACAGAACAATCTGTAGTAATATGTAGCTAACGCAAACTTCTGGAACCCCAAAAATTATAAACTAAATTTCTGGACGTGAGTAATTTATCTATTAATCCTCTTAAAAAATAATTAACTAAATATCACTCTCCAAATAAAAATGGCAGCAATTCTCGTGAGTGCTAAAGTTTCTGTTTTTGACAGCAAGATCAAGAAGACTTTCCCCAAGTCTTACCAACGGTTCTACTTGGCACAAACACTAATTAAACACAAAAAACACAACCAAAACAGAATCTAGATAAATTATTTATTACTAAACAGGATAAAAAAGCAAGGAATAAAAATAAAAATGGGTTGCCTCCCAACAAGCACTATCGTTTAACGCCCCTACCTAGGCATAAAAGCAAGGATATATCTAGGTAGTGCCATCTTTGGTAGGCACTCCATAAGTGGCTCTCACAATAGATTCATACAGTAATTTAACTTTCTTTCTCGGGAATTGTTCGATGCATTTCCTTAATGGAAATTGGAATTTAATATTCCCTTCCTTCATATCAATAATTGCACCAATCATTCTAAGGAAAGGTCTACCAAGAATAATAGGACATGAAGGATTGCAATCTATATCAAGAACAATTAAATCTACGGGCACATAGTTCCTATTTGCAATAATAAGAACATCATTAATTCTTCCCATAGTTTTCTTAATAGTGGAATCCGCAAGGTGCAAGTTTAAAGAACGATTATCAAAATCACGGAAACCTAGCAAATCACACAAAGTTTTTGGAATCGTGGAAACACTAGCACCCAATCATACAAAGAATAACATTCATGATATTTACTTTTAATTTTTATTGTAGGTTCCCACTCATCATTAAGTTTTCTAGGGATAGAAACTTCCAACTCAATTTTTTCTTCATAAGATTGCATCAAAGCATCAACGATATGTTTAGTAAAAGCTTTATTTTGACTATAAGCATGAGGAGAATTTAGCACGGATTGCAACAAGGAAATACAATCTATCAAAGAGTAATTACCATAATTAAATTCCTTGAAATCCAAAATAGTGGGTTCATTTCTATTTAAAGTTTTAATCTCTTCAATCCCACTTTTACCAATTTTTGCATCAAGATCTAAAAACTCTGAATTTTTGGAATTCCTTCTAGGTAAAGGTGGATCATCTTCAGTCCCATCATTATCAACATTCATATTTCAAAACAAAGATTTAATAGGAGACACAACAATAACTTTTAGATCTTCATCTTTATTTTCATAGAAACTAGAAGAACACGCTTTCACAAAGCAATCTTTCTTTGCACGCATCCTAGCGGTTCTTTCTTTGCACTCATCAATGGAAATTCTCATGGCTTTGAGAGACTCATTGATATCATGCTTAGGTGAAATACATCTAAGTTTCAAAGAATCAACATCAAGAGAAAATCTATCAACATTCCTAGCCAAATCATCAACCTTAAGCAATTTTTCTTCAAGCATAGCATTGAAATTCTTTTGCAAATTCATAAACTCCTTAGAACTAGTCTCAAATTCAGAGGGCATCTTATTAAAATTTCCGTAAGAATTGTTGTAGGAATTACCACAATTATTAGAGGAATTACTAGGAAACGACGTAGAATTAAAATTTCCTCTATATGTGTTGTTACCAAAATTGTTCCTACCAACAAAATTCACATCCATAGATTCATTATTATTCTCAATAAAAGTAGACAAAGGCATATCATTAGGATCAGTAGGAGCACTCTTATTAGCAAACAATTTCATAAGTTCATCCATCTTTCCACTCAAAACATTAATTTCTTCTATAGCATGCACTTTTTTACTAGTAGATCTTTCAGTGTGCCATTGAGAATAATTAACCATAATATTGTCTAGGAGTTTAGTAGCTTCTCCTAAAGTGATTTCCATAAAAGTGCCTCCCGCGGCCGAATCTAAAATATTTCTAGAAGCAAAATTCAATCCGGCATAAAAATTCTGTATAATCATCCATAAATTCAAACCATGTGTAGGGCAATTACGTATCATTAATTTCATCCTTTCCCAAGATTGTGCAAAATGTTCATGATCAAGTTGCCTAAAATTCATAATATCGTTTCTAAGAGAGATGATTTTAGCGGGAGGAAAATACTTAGAGATAAAAGCATCTTTGCACTTATTCCATGAATCAATACTATTTTAGGAAAAGATGAAAACCAAGCTTTAGCACAATCTCTAAGCGAAAACGGAAATGGCTTAAGTTTAACAATATCATTATCCACATCTTTCTTCTTTTGCATATCACAAACTAAGTTGTTTAGATGGGTAGCGGCATCTTCACTAGGAAGGCCGGCGAATTGACCTTTCATGACTAGATTCAGCAAAGCAGCATTAGTTTCACAAGATTCAGCATCGGTAAGAGGAGAAATCGGAGTGCTAGGAAAATCATTGTTGTTGGTATTGGCAAAGTCATGCAATTTAGTATTATCTTGAGCCATCATGACAAACAAGCAACCCAACACACAAGCAAACAAGAAATAGGCAAAAAGGCAAATAGAAAAAGAGAAGGGGAACGGAAAAAGAGAGGGCGAATAAAATGGCAAGGGTGAAGTGGGGGAGAGGAAAACGAGAGGCAAATGGCAAATAATGTAACGCGAGGGATAAGAGTTTCTGATGGGTACTTGGTATGTCTTGACTTGTGCGTAGACTCTCTGGCAACGGTGCCAGAAATGGCTCATTGTCGGGAGTCAAAACTTGACTTGACTTGGCGCGAATCTTCCCGGCAACGGCGCCAGAAATCCTTCTTGCTACCTCTTGAGCACTACGTTGGTTTTCCCTTGAAGAGGAAAGGGTGATGCAGTAAAGTAGCGTAAGTATTTCCCCCAGTTTTTGAGAACCAAAGTATCAATCCAGTAGGAGTTCACGCTCGAGTCCCACGCACCTACACAAACAAATAAGAACCTCGCAACCAACATGATAAAGGGGTTGGCAATCCCTTCACGGTCACTTATGAGAGTGAGATCTAATAGATATGATAAGAGAATATCTAGGTATGATCACGTATATAGGCATCACGTCCACGACAACTAGACCGAAACGATTCTACATCTACTACTATTACTCCACACATCGACCGCTATCCAGCATGCATCTATAGTATTAAGTTCATAAGAACAGAGTAATGCTTTAAGTAAGATGACATGATGTAGAGGGATAAACTCATGCAATATGATATAAACCCCATCTTTTTATCCTCGATGGCAACAATACAATACGTGGCGGTTCCCTTTCTGTCACTGGGATCGAGCACCGCAAGATTGAACCCAAAGCTAAGCACTTCTCCCATTGCAAGAAAGATCAATCTAGTAGGCCAAACCAAACAGATAATTGGAAGAGACTTGCAAAGATATCAAATCATACATATAAGAATTTAGAGAAGAATCAAATAATATTCATAGATAATCTTGTTCATAAACCCACAATTCATCGGATCTCTGCAAACACACGACAAAAGAGTATTACATCGAATAGATCTCCAAGAACATCGAAGAGAACTTTGTATTGAGACCCAAAGAGAGAGAAGAAGCCATCTAGCTAATAACTATGGACCCGAAGGTCTGAAGTAAACTACTCCCACATCACCGGAGAGGCCATGGAGTTGATGTAGAGGCCCTACGTGATCAAGGCCCCCTCCGACGGAGCTCCGAAAAAGGCACCAAGATGGGATATCTCGGGTACAGAAGGTTGCGGCGGTGGAATTAGGTTTTTGTGGCGCTCCTAGATGTTTGGGGGGTACGTGGATATATATAGGAGGAATAAGTACGTCAGTGGAGCAACGAGGGGCCCACGAGGGTGGAGGGCGCGCCCAGGGGGGTAGGCACACCCCCTGCCTCGTGCCCTCCTCGATCATTTCTTGACTTCCACTCCAAGTCTCCTGGATCACGGTTTTTGAGAAAACCGTGTTCCCAAAGGTTTCATTCCATTTGGACTCCGTTTGATACTCCTTTTCTGTGAAACTCTAAAATAGGCAAAAAAAAGCAATTTGGGCTGGGCCTCCGGTTAGTAGGTTAGTCCCAAAAATAATATAAAAGTGTAAAATAAAGCCCATTAACATCCAAAATAGATAATATAATAGAATGGAGCAATCAAAAATTATAGATACATTGGAGACGTATCAGAGCGCGGGAGGGGCGTCCGTCCGGCATTGTCGGTGACGCCCTGCGGCCGGGGTTCTTCCTGGTCCTCCTTTTTGTATTCCCTGCGCAGAATTGTGACAAGCCACATGGGGGTATGTAAGTTACTATAATTCTTTTGCTTCAATGTTATTATTCCTAGTCCGGTGTTGCAACTACATATCTTGCTTTGGCACGGTGCTTCTTTTCGCCCTCACGGTCGCTTATTGCTCTACGCCGACAGGACCTAGTCCCCGGGAAGGCTTCAGCCCTCGCTGGTATGCCAGGTCACGATGTCGTGGTCAATGCCAGGAGGTGAGCGGTCCGAGGTCTAGTGAGAGCCCTTGAGGCGCGATGCTCAAGAGATCGCGGGAGTCAAATACTGGGTCGTGAAGTCCGCGTCGATAGGCATACGGTGACTTATCTTGGCAGGCCCGTGGTGATTCCCTTGCACGACGCCTGACTGTGTCCTAGTGGTGGTGCTTCTAGGCTGGGTTTACGGCGACCCCCTTTTCTTCGCTCATCTAGATGCTCTACGTCCTCGGGTCCTGATACGTCTCCAACATATCTATAATTTTTGTTCCCTACTATAATATTATCTGTTTTGGATGTTTTATATGCATTAATATGCTATTTTATACGATTTTTGGGACTAACCTATTAACCTATATCCCAGTGCCAGTTTCTGCTTTTTCCTTGTTTTAGAGTTTCACAGATAAGGAATACCAAATGGAGTCCAAACAGAATAAAACTTTCGCGATGATTTTTCTTGGACCAGAAGACACCCAGGAGACTTGGAGTGCAAGTCAGAGGAGCCTCGAGGCAGCCACAAGGGTGGAGGGCGCTCCCAGGGGGTGGGGCGCGCGCCCCGACCTTGTGGGCCCCTCATAGCTCCCCTAACCTAATTCTTCCGCTTATATATACTCTTATAACCCAGAAACATCCATGGGAGCCACAGAACCACATTTCCACCAACGCAACCATCTGTACCCGTGAGATCCCATCTAGGGGCCTTTTCTAGCATCCTGCTAGAGGGGGAATCAATCACGGAGGGCTTCTACATCAACAACATTGCCTCTCCGATGAAGCATGAGTAGTTTACTTCAGTCCCACGGGTCCATAGCTAGTAGCTAGATGGCCTTCTCTCTATTTGATTCTCAATACAAAGTTCTCCTCGATGTTCTTGGAGATCTATTCGATCTAATACTCTTTTGTGGTGTGTTTGACGAGATTTGATGAATTGTGGATTTATGATCAGCTTATCTATGAATATTATTTGAATCTCCTCTGAATTCTTATATGCATGATTTGATATCTTTGCAAGTCTCTTCGAACTATCAATTTGGTTTGGCCAACTAGATTGGTTTTTCTTGCAATGGGAGAAGTGCTTAGCTTTGGGTTCAATCTTTCGGTGCTTGATCCTAGTGACAGAAGGGGAATCGACACGTATTGTATTGTTGCCATTGAGGATAACAAGATGGGGTTTTCATCATATTGCTTGAGTTAATTCCTCTACATCATGTCATCTTGCATAAGGCGTTACTCCGTTCTTTATGAACTTAATACTCTAGATGCATGCTGGATAGCGGCTGATGTGTGAAGTAATAGTAGTAGATGCAGAATCATTTTGGTCTACTTGACACGGACGTGATGCCTATATTCATGATCATTTCCTTAGATATCATCATAACTTTGCGCTTTTCTATCAATTGCTCAGCAATAATTTGTTCACCCACCGTAATAACTTCTATCTTGAGAGAAGCCTGTAGTGAAACCTATGGCCCCGGGTCTATGTTCCATAAACCAAAAATAAAAAATATTACTTTACCGTTTATCCATCTCTATCAGATTTCATTTTGCGAATAACCATGAAGGCATTGACAACCCCTTTGTCACGTTGGTTGTAAGTTGGTGTTTGTTTATGTAGGTATTCGGTGGCTTGTTGTGTAGTCTCCTACTGGATTGATACCTTGGTTCTCAAAACTGAGGGAATCTACTTTACTGCATCACCCTTTCCTCTTCAAGGGAAAAACCAACGCAAGCTCAAGAGGTAGCAAGAAGGATGGCTGGCGTCGTTGCCAGTGATATTTACACCAAGCCAAGACATACCAAGTGCCCATCATAAACTCTCATCTCTCGCATTACAATATTCACCATTCACCTCTCGTTTTCCTCTCCCCCACTTCTAAAACGATTTTCGAAAAGATTCGCCTTGTTCTTCGCCCTTATTTCATTTGCTCATTTTTTAGCCACCATGTCTAAAATTGGGGAGTTTATCGCTAAAAAGGATAGTAGTAAGGATGAGGGAAACTTTGATGCTTTTGTTAATTCTGATCCGCATGAAGAAACTACTATCTTGCACGCAAAGAAATTCTGCATAGGTAGTGGAAATATTATTGGAAAGGGGGTTATTCAAGATTTCTTTACTTGTGCTGGTGCACTCCCAACTATGGGTGGATCTATCCTCCATAAAACTAGTAGCCTTGCGGTTGCTATATCTTTGCTTGTTGTTTAACTTGAAAGACAATATGTTCACATGCATCCATCCATACAAAGGATTTTTCTAGAGTTTTCTAATATTGATCATTCTTTCGTTAAGCGAGCCACCACTATATTCCTAGCTCATGAGTTTAGATTTATTATGAAAGAAGCTAGTGAAATTTTCGCTCATTATTAAATAGATGGTGGTCGCCCTCCCATAGAGGTAATTCTCTTTAATCAAGAGGATATAATGCGTTCGCGGTCTTTGGATCATGTTGCTTATAACGAAAATTTAAGAAAGAGGGTTCCTACCGATGTTTTGGTAAATAAGATTTCTGAGCTTAATGATGATTTTGCTATTCAAAACAATGGATTGGGTTTCTCTCTTGGACACAAGCTCATGTATTTTTGCCAAAAGAATGCTTATAATGATGAGTTGGTCATACAATATGAAGGGCCGAAGGGGGAACTAATTCCTCCTGAGATTGATCTTGGGGATTCCTATCCCATTAGATTTAGCCATTTTGATTACTTTTGCTTGCCTCAAAGAAAACTTGCTGCTGAGTGAAGAGAGTATGAGGGGCGTTAAACAATAGCGCTTGTTGGGAGGCAACCCAATTTTATTTTTGTTCTTGCTTTTTAGGTCCTATTTTGCTTTGAATAAACCATCTAGCCTCTAGTTAGATGTGGTTTTGTGTTTTAATTAGTGTTTGTGCCAAGTAAGACCTTTGGGATAGCTTATGGTGATAGTTGATTTAATCTTGCTGAAAAACAGAAACTTTTGTGCCCAGGAGATTAGTTTTCTTGTACTAACGGAGCTTACGAGATTTTCTGTTGGAGTTTTGTGTTGTGAAGTTTTCAAGTTTTGGGTAAGGATTTGATGGACTATGGAATAAGGAGTGGCAAGAGCCTAAGCTTTGGGATGCCAAAGGCACCCCAAGGTAATATTCATGGATGTCGAAAAGCCTAAGCTTAGGGATGACCCGGAAAGGCATCCCCTCTTTCATCTTCGTCTATCGGAACTTTACTTGAGGCTATATTTTTATTCACCACATGATATGTGTTTTTCTTGGAGCGTTTTGTATGATTTGAGTCTTTGCTTTTTAGTTTGCCACAATCATCCTTGTTGTACACACCTTTTGAGAGAGACACGCATGAATTGTGATTTATTAGAATGCTCTACGTGCTTCACTTATAATTTTTGAGCTAGGCAAAATTTTCTGTAATGCTTCACTTATAGCTATTTAGAGCATGGTGGTGGTTTTATTTTATAGAAATTGATGAACTCTCGTAATTCACTTATATTATTTTGAGAGGCTCTAAACTGCATGGTAATTTTCTTTGGTTATAAAATTAGTCCTAATATGATAGGCATCCAAGAGGGATAAAATAAAAACTTCCGTATAAAGTGAATTGAATACTATGAGAAGTTTGATTCCTTATGATTGTTTTGAGATATGAAGATGGTGATATTAGAGTCATGCTAGTAAGTAGTTGTGAATTTGAGAAATACTAGTGTTAAAGTTGGTGAGTCATGTAGCATGCACGTATGGTGAACCGTTATGTGATGAAGTCGGAGCATGATTTATTTTTTGATTGTCTTCCGTATGAGTGGAGGTCGGGGATGAGCGATGGTCTTTTCCTACCAATCTATCCGCTAGGAGCATGTCCATAGTACTTTGTTTCGATGACTAATAGATTTTTGCAATAAGTATGTTAGTTCTTTATGACTAATGTTGAGTCCATGGATTATACGCACTCTCACCTTTTCGCTATTACTAGCCTCTCTAGTAGCTTGCAACTTTCGCCGATGCCATAAACCCACCAAATATCCTTCCTCTAAACAGCCACCATACCTACCTATTATGGCATTTCCAAAGCCATTCCGAGATATATTGCCATGCAACTTTCCACCGTTCCGTTTAATATGACACGCTCCATCATTGTCATATTGCCTTGCATGATCATGTAGTTGACATCGTATTTGTGGCAAAGTCATCGTTCATCATTTTTTATACATGTCACTCTTGATGCATTGCACATCCCGGTACACTGCCGGAGGCATTCACATAGGGTCATATTTTGTTCTAAGTATCGAGTTGTAATTCTTGAGTTGTAAGTAAATAAAAGTGTGTTGATATTCATTATTAGAGCATTGGCCCATGTGTGGAAAGGATGATGGAGACTATGATTCCCCCACAAGTCGGGATGACACTCGAGACGAAAAATAAAAAAATAGAAGAGACAAAAAAAAGAGAGAAGGCCCAAATAAAAAAATGAGAGAAAAAAGACAGAAGGGACAATGTTACTATCCTTTTTGCCACACTTGTGCTTCAAAGTAGTACCATCGTCTTCATGATAGAGAGTCTTATGATATCACTTTCATATACTATTGGGAATTTTTCATTATAGAACTTGGCTTGTATATTCCAATGATGGGCTTCCTCAAATTTCCCTGGGTCTTCATGAGCAAACGAGTTGGATGCACACCCACTTAGTTTTATTTTTGAGCTTTCATAAACTTATAGCTCTAGTGCATCTGTTGCATGGCAATCCCTACTCACTCACATTGATATCTATTAATGGGCATCTCCATAGCCCATTGATACGCCTAGTTGATGTGAGACTATCTCCTTCTTTTTTGTCTTCTTCACAACCACCATCTATTCCACCTATAGTGCTATGTCCATGGCTCACACTCATGTATTGTGTGACAGTTGAAAAGGTTTGAGAACATCAAAAGTATGAAACAATTGATTGGCTTGTCATCAGGGTTGTGCATGATTTAAATATTTTGTGTGATGAAGATGGAGCATAGCCAGACTATATGATTTTGTAGGGATAAGCTTTCTTTGGCCATGTTATTTTGAGAAGACATAATTATTTTGTGAGTATGCTTGAAGTATTATTGGTTTTATGTCAATATTAAACTTTTGTTTTGAATCTTACAGATCTGAACATTCATGCCACAATAAAGAGCATTCGACATCAAAAATTCTCTTTTTATCATTTTCCTACTCGAGGACGAGCAGGAATTAAGCTTGGGGAAGCTTGATATGTCTCCAACGTATCTATAATTTTTGATTGTTCCATGCTATTATATTATCTATTTTGGATGATTTATATGCATTAATATGCTATTTTATATGATTTTTGGGAGTAACTTATTAACCTAGAGCCTAGTGCCAATTTCTGGTTTTTTCTTGTTTAGAGTTTCACAGAAAAGGAATACCAAATGGTGTCCAAACGGAATAAAACTTTCGCGATGATTTTTCTTGGACCAGAGGACACCCAGGAGACTTGGAATGTAAGTCAGAGGAACCTCTGGGCGGCCACAAGGGTGGAGGGCGTGCTCCCGGACCTGGTGGGCCTCTCGTAGATTCCCTGACCTAATTCTTCTACCTATATATACTATTATACCCCCAAAACACCCAGGGGAGCCACGAAACCACTTTTCCACCATTGCAACCTTCTGTACCCATGAAATCCCATCTAGGGGCCATTTCCGGCATCCCGCCGGAGGGGGAATTGATCACGGAGGGCTTCTACATCAACACCATTGCCTCTCCGATGAAGCGTGAGTAGTTTACTTGAGACCTACGTGTCCATAGCTAGTAGCTAGATGGCTTCTGCTCTCTCTTTGATTATCAATACAAAGTTCTCCTTGGTGTTCTTGGAGATCTATTCGATGTAGTACTCTTTTTGCGGTGTGTTTGCCGAGATCTGATGAATTGTGGATTTATGATCAGCTTATCTATGAATATTATTTGAATCTCCTCTGAATTCTTATATGCATGATTTGATATCTTTGTAAGTTTCTTTGAACTATCGATTTCACTACAAAAAAAGAAACATCCGTGACATTTTGGGCCAAACAATTTTTTTCTGTCATACTTATGAAAATAATTGTGACAAAACATGGTATCATCATAGATGTGGAGGGGTCCTACTTCTATGACAAAAAATCATGACAGAAAATGGGCTTTTCGTCCTGGGTGGGCCAGATACGCGGATAGATGACATTCTTTGGGCCGTCCATGACGGAAAAAACCATGGTAGAAGCGAGGGCGACAAAAATATCAGGGTGTTCCCGGTTACAGTGGGTGGTCGGGGCCGAGCGATGCGCATTTCTCTCGTACATGCACGCGAGGCATTGGGCTCTAACTGAACCCGAGCGATTGCACTGCAGGCTATGCGTTACTGAACCCGAGCGATCGATCGATGGCTGTTAACTAAACCCGATCGAGCGATTCCTTCGCTACTGCTGCTAACTCAAGCCGATTGATGCTGCCTCTGGATGAATAGCGAGCATTGCTGGGTGGTTTGGATGAACAGTTCCCGGTGGGGGTGGATGAACAGGACCCCGTGGTGTTGTCTCTGGATGAACAAGACCCTGATCAATCAAGCCGGTTGGATCTGGATGAACAGGACCCCGCGGAGGGAAGGTTGAACAGTAGACGGTGGAGGGCTAGATGAACAGTAGCCCGTGGAGGGGTGGTTGAATAGGAGCCAGTGGAGAGGGCTGGTTGAACAGTAGCCGGTGGAGTAGCGCGCGGTGGAGGCTGGATGAACAGGAGCTCGTGGATGAACGGTCGCAGGTGGAAGCTGGAGGAGGTCGACGGTGGATGAACAAAAGCCCATGGAGGCTGGAGGGGGTCGACGGTGGAGATGAACAGTATCCCGTGGAGTCCCGTTTTGCGGTACCCCACACGCCTCCCGATGAATAGGACCCCCGTTTCGACCGTAGCGCTCCAACACAAGTCTGGTTCCTTCATTTTGCAGTACGCCACGCCCCTCCCGATCAACAGGACCCCCGTTTCGATCGTAGGAGGTCCGTTTCCTATGTTTTGCGGTACGCCAGACCCCTACCGATGAACAGGATCCCATTTTGAGCGTGCCCGGTCGAACACAAGGCAGTTTCCTCCGTTCTGTGGTACGCCAGGCCTCGTTTCCATAGGCTGTTCCGTCCAAGCCCTCCCAATGAACATGATGACGCATTCCGTTCCGACCCAGCTGGTTGGCTCCCCATGAACACGACAACGACGCAGTTTCTCCGTTCTGACCCAGCCATGTACACGAGCCCTGGTTGTACGTATGCGCGAGTAGGCGTTTGAGACCCTGCCCATATGTACGTACGTGGACGTATTTTCTTTCTTGCACACTGGCTGCTGTACGTACGTGCACATGTTACGTGCGCGCTTCTACTATGACATGTGCGCACCTGTGCATCAACCAGTATGTACGTACACATTCGCGACCAGAATGACAACGCTACGTATGCTTCGACTAGGTGGGTCCCGACTGTCAGGCCCTTTCTTGCATGCGAAGATGTAGTTGGTGGGTCCCAGCAGTCAGGGGGCAAATCATTTTTTTTGCCCGGACGCACTTCCTTGTGTGCGAATATGTAGCTGGTGGGTCCTAGCAGTCAGGGGGAAACATTTTTTCACGAAATACGATGGCCCGTCCGGTGGGTCCCCGCTGTCAGGTGGAGGAATAATTATTTTGCGAGTAATAATGATGCACTTCCTTGCTGCGGCCGTGGACCCAGCTGTCAGCCTCTCCACATACAGTCCACGTCCGATGGAAGCTGTTCATTGACCACGTTGACCACGCCGCACCGAGAGCACCAGGGCGGTGGACGACGGCAAGGCCTAGGAAGGGGATGACGCGGAGCCGGGGAAGACGCGGCAGTGTAATCCCGCGCGAAGAGGAGTACGAGGGTTCACTGGTTCGACTGTGGTGTGAGGTTGCCATCGCTGCAGGGCCTGGCCAGCGGTGGGAATAGTAGGGGGCGGTGAGGCCTCCGCGGCAGCACGGCCGGCCATGGGAGGCAGGAGCATGCGGCATGACCGGCGCTGCTTTGGGCGGCTGGAGCAAGAAGACCAGAGGTTGAAGAAGCACTACGGTTGTTGGTTGTACATCGTACGGTCACTGGAGCTAGAATCGTTCATATTGACTAAGTTGACAAAGCACTCCATCCCCGTCAACTTAGTACGCCCACAAGTCATCCTCCCACTAAGGCGGGTCCCGACCAGCAGGGGGAGTATTCATTTTTTTTGTGCGTAATAAGGAGACACTTTTGGTGGGTCCGAGCTGACAGCGGGGGGGGGGGACATTTTTTTCGCTCAATATGGTGGCCCGTCCGGTGGGTCCGAGCAGTCAGGGGGGAAACGTTTTTTTTCATGAAATATGGTGGCCCGTCCGGTGGGTCCCTGCTATCAGGTGGAGGAATCATTATTTTCCACGTAATAAGGAGGCACTTCCTTGCTGCCGTCGTGGACCCAGCTGTCAGCCTCTCCATGTACAGTCCACGTCCGATGGAAGCTGTTCCTTGACCATGTTGACCACACCGCGCCGAGAGCACCAGGGCAGTGGACGACGGTGAGGCCTAGGAAGGGGACGACACGGAGCCAGGGAAGACACGGCAGTGGAAGCCCGCGCGGAGAGGAGTACGAGGGTTCACAGGTTCGGCTGCGGTGTGAGGCTGCCATCGCCGCAGAATAACAGGGGGTGTGGGTGAGTAGAGGGATGGCATGTCCAGCGGTGGGAGTAGTAGGGGGCGGTGAGGCCTCCACGACATCACAGCTGGCCACGGGAGGCAGGAGCACGCGGCACGACCGGCGCTGCTTTGGGCGGCTGGAGCAAGAAGACCAGAGGTTGAATAAGCACTATGGCCATTGGATGGACATCGTACGGTCACTGCAGCTAGAATCATTTATATTGACTTAGTTGACAAAGCCCTTGGTATGCGTCAACTTTGTAGGGCCTCAGGTCAGCCTCCGAAACGGTGTGCCCAGATGTCAGGGGGAGGAATCATTTTTTGGGCGACTGAAGCAAGAATATCCAAGATTGAAGAAGAAGCACGACATCCGTTGGATGGACATCCAACGGCCACAACTGCCAGAACCGTGTGTTGTTGACAAAGCCTTGCATACGCGTCAACTTAGTTTTTTAGGGGACACGTCAACTTAGAAGGCCCACAAGTGTGTGGCAGAGAACATATAGCCCATTTGCGATTTGTAAGAATGTACAGCCCATTTTTTAATTCTAATGGAATTTACTACATAGCATTTACAGTTTGTTAAAAGTACAACCCATTTTCTAGGTAGGACAACAATTAATAATTTCAACCAACCGCTCAAAACAGAATTCAAAAAAATTTCCACATTTTTATGGGATCCGAAATATTTTTATCCGAAATTTCTAGTCAAATTAAATATAATTTCAAAATAAAGTTGTATTACGTTAAAAAGCAACAAAATATTGCACGCGCAACAAGTAATGAAATTAAAAATTTCAAATTCCAAAAATAATATATTTTTAAACTAATTAAGCGTTTGGTGCATTTTTTATAGTCACTGGCAAGTTATTATAATTACATCCCATTTATTATTTCTTGAAGTCCATTTTCTTGTTAAGCCTAATGCATACCTCCTAGGAAAGTTTTCAGCTCAGCGGGGCGGAGAATAACAAGTTGACCCGGATATTGTGTACAACTGTCGGCCCAGTTGCATTGCCGATGTTAAAAAAAGGACTGTATAGTATTGTACAACCTAACATGGTACTTAGCCCACATTCAGCGACGCCGGAAAGTCCCAAACAAGGCTTCTATACAACTTTTTGAAGTCACTGAGCTCAATTAATAACTCAAGAAAAAAGTTAGATTACGGTGGAACCTAATTAAAAGCTGTCATGCGCAAAGAAATAATTCAATGGGTCCCACTTGTGCGTGTGTGCGTGTGTGTGAGATAGAGAGAGAGAGACCCATCGGTCGATGCTCGTAAATACATCTTTCAGCCATATGCATTGTTGATTCTTAGTAAAAACTTATATAGTTGACACAATCATATAGAACATCATAGCACACTAAACATGCATACAAAAATTTCACACAGGCGGCATAATCAGGATGGAAACAGTGGATCGCTACGGGTAGGGCTATGTTGAAACCAATGAACTCGTACATAATGGTTCATCCCTTGAATGCTGTGCAAAGAAAACAGACAGACACCACAATAAGTTCTGCTAGCACATTAAGTTGACGTACAGCCCTTTCTAAAAAAGTTCAGGTACAAAATTATAACAGGTCACAATCAAATGTATTGGCACATTAGTGCTTCACACCCATAGCTCGGATTTAACTAGTGTCTGACAAGATTCAGTTGTTACCTCAAATTAGAGCACATCTAGGCAGCCAGCCATGCCTCTTCTCCCAAAGAAGCAGTAGCCTCCGCCATGCGATGGAGTAGGCCCTGTGCCATCCATCGTTCCGAGCAACACGGGGTAAGTCTGACGTTGACTCCTGTAATGGACATCGTCAATGCAGCCTGTCACCTGTGGCGGCGGCAGGACTTCGATTGATGGATTGACCACTTCTTCGACATGGACAAACACTCAATACAGGTACATCCCTAATGTGGTCCGTGGCGGCTTGGTGGAGACGAACAGTACAACACCGATTCCTGCACCAGTATCTCAACACCAATCACCTTCGTTATGGTGGACGGTCTTCATCCATGCCATAACCGTCAGAGCCCAGCTGTCTGGAGGAACAAACATACTTACTAGCTCACCTCCAAGGTCGTTGATAAGTTCATTCATGGACTCGCTGTTCCAAGCACGTCGAGGCATGACGTGGAAGGTAAGCTTTGTTAAAAACTCAATCTCAGACGGCACCGAGCCCCATCCTGGGTGCCACTGATCAAAGCTCACAAGCGCGCCATCACAGAACAAACGCCGGGAAGATTCGAACACACGACTGCAGTTGAAAGTTATCTGGAACCCGACGAAGAAATCAGCCGGTGGCGGACAGACTTGGACGAGCAAGTGACTTATTTAGATGCCATGTGTAATGCCAAGAGCTTTGACAAGGTCGTCCGGTGAGACGGGAGGCCGATCGCCGTTGATGGTTACCATCAGCACTTTGCCGGCAAACTGGTCATCAAGCGCCGCCATGCCACTATTGAGAAACAACACGCAGCGACCGAAGGCAGGACGAACCTCAGGATCTCCGTCTTGGAGATCCGTGTTGACCGGCGACAGGATAGTGAGCTTGAGTACAGGGAGTACAGGAGGGGGATTTGGGGGAACTGGAGCAGGAATCGAGATTCCAGAGGTGGGGGAGGGGCGGGAGATTGGGGATGAAAAGGTAGCTTGAATTTGAACACGCGCCAATATGCTCTCGGCGCGCAAGCGCACGAAAACACCGGTGGCGCCCACATGTCGGCCTAAGAGTCATAATCGGCCTAAGGTGCGCCCGACCATTTTTTGAGGATCTTTTGAGAGCCCGGCCTGGGAGTCATAATTGACCTGTTTGGCATTGCGTTACTACTCGGCCCATATTCAATGACACCTCACTGGCCCAAACAAGTGTACATCATCGAAAAGACACTTAGCTCAAATTATATAACTTGAAAAAAGGAGATACACTCTGAACAGTGGAGAATGGTGATGCCGTCATTTAGCCCACCAGTAGTTCGATACAATAAACAGTTCTAAACAACGATATATACAACATTCAAACACTAACTAATGACTACTACTGACATAAACAGCAAGACATGATAGTTCATAAGAAGTCTTGCTACACCACCAAAACGCACCCATCTGCAGCGCTCAGACTCTCGTGATCCAGACGAGAATGACATTCTAAACAGAGGCAACTATTACATAGTAAGAGTGACATAGATGAGGATGACCAAATGAAAAGGAATATGCAGAACAAAAGAAAGAACTACCCATCCAGAACAAGCAGCAAAGACAACAAAGTCATTCGAAGAGATGATCCAACACCATCATAATTTGCAGCCCCGCTTCAGCGACCAATGATCCCGAGACACCAGTACTCCACCCTTTCGACGCAACAACCCAATTACCTATCAACCTGAAGGCTTGAACCACATCACTGCCTGTCGTAATTGATACATCCATGGATCAAAGTTAATCCAGATGCCTTTGTCATTCTCACCTTCTTTTGGCTGCAGGCTGTATCGTTGACAATCAGGGGAGTTTGCTCCCGAACTCCTAGGGCTCGCCGTGTAGACACAGCTTTCCATAGCAAACAGAGCCTCTTTGCCATCAAGGTCCTTGCCAACGGTGATCTCCTTGTTAATCAGATAATTGAGTCTGAGAAACAGAGAGTGTGAACGAAGGCTGTTTACCCGCCTCCAACTAAAAAATCCTGAAGGCCCCAACAAGCTGGTATCCTGCTCATAGATGTAACAGCCACTGTCCGGATACTCACGTATTTCACGGTGCTTGTATACATTGGGGTTTTTGCAATATAACTTTTCCGGCTCATGTGTCCGAATGATCATCAGTCTTTTGTCGTTGCCGATCGAGCGAGGTACCAGTTGTGCTTCCCTGTTTTTGGCAAAGGTGGTGTGATTACAAAGGGCAGTAACTATAGGGACACTGCATCATATCAAAAAGGATAGACATTGTTAATGTAAGATTAGCATTGTTCAGAGTATGAGTAGGATAATGCAAGAAAAAGCATTGATATGTCCCCATTGGAACTGGGAGGAAAATACAGGGAAATGTATACTGGGTTCGAAAATATAGAAGTGCCATGCATGGTTATACTCATGTTATATCACAATCGATTCTTCACAGGAAACTACCATGTCATGCATGTTATGGAATCATGTTCTCTCCTCACAAACAAATTCTTCAAGGTAACTAATAGACCATGCATTGTTATATACTCGTGTTCTGTGGGCAAAATTTTTGTGAGGATATTATTCTAGCCATTGATTTCTGAAGGGCGAATATTGGTAGGTACACATGGTAAGCATTACAGGATTTCACTACTTCCAAATATAGAGTTCTCCATATGCACACTTACTTCCCTAATGTATGGTTAGATGAAACCAACAGTGTGGTGCATGTTTCTACATCATGAAAATGAGGAAACCAACATGGCCATTGATACACACTCATATTTAGTAGTAGTTTATAGATTACTGTAAAATAAGGAGAATATCCATATATTCCTAACCGTTTGATTTTTCAGGGGTACAAATTGGCTGTAATGACATGATTACAATCACATGAATTAACTCATTCCAAATATAGCTGATTTCCGGCGTCTATAATACATTGTCATAGTTCTACTCAAATTCAGCTCAAACAGGGATATGCCAATCATCACAAAAAGTTCAAAAAGTGTCATGACGTTATCATTTACATGAGATGGAAAAACTTACACGCGCCGTCCCATCAATAAGTGGTGCCATCTGCTTTGTTGATCACGTAGATGATGTCATTGTGTTCAATAGCATCACAGAAGTGTGTACCAGCTTTGACGATGATCCACTGCGAGCTGAGTTGTCTCCAGCTAAAGAAGGCACCGGCTTAAAGATAGGCGAATCCGTGGTCGAACAAGGCAATTAGCTTGAAGTCTGCGTAATTCGCATGTCGTGTGGGCATTTGGCAGATTACAATCTTCTACAAAACAAGGTCCGTCCAACTGACCTGGTAATCTAGATGACTAGGACCGCGATTGTAAAACTCTATATAATCGAACGGAGGAAGGATAATCTCATGGGAGGTCTGGAAGTTCACGAGCACCAACTTTTTACCGTCTTCTCTGAAGGCAGCCATCCAGTGGGAGTTCATGCCGACTCAGTACATACCTGCCAAGAAGTTTCGGGCGATGGTGATCGGATCGAAGTCGAGGGAAATGATGTACGGCGACCCACTACATACCTACAAAGAAGTTTCGGCTAATGGAGATCGGATTGAAGTCGAGGGGCATCATGTATGCCTCCGTATCATGGTGAGCCAATCTCGCAAGACCAGATAGCAGCAAGCCGGGTGTCTTGAAAAGCTTTGGCCTCGCTTCGATGAGGGCTGTGTGCATGCCCCTCGAGCATGCAGCCAGCCGCAGGGCGCTTAACATATCCATACACGAACAACATAGGTCGAGGACGTCACTGGGGAGATTGCTCCAATCGCGGCTCATATGGATCCTGTGCGGTTCGCATTCGACCATGGTGGAGTTTGGAAGGTGGGGTTTTGGGGGGCTTGATTTACGAGTGAGAAGACTGTCGGTGCTGGAGTTGGCTGGTGAGGGAATAGTGGTACTGGGAGAGGCAAGCGAGGCGAGGGTACGCGGGGGCACAGTGATATAATGAAGAGTGACCTCACGATCTCCGGTGAGATGGAGATGGAGATAGAGTGGTGCTCGGGGAGGGGGAGAGAGGCGAGACATGCTATACAGCGGCGGTGACAGTGATTGCACAGTGCACAAGGTGAGGCTGACTTTGGTAACCCGAACACGCCGCCTGGACTGGTGTCACCTCAGGTGCATGGTCTTGTCACTTCACTGTGAGGACCGGATGAATAATAGTATTTTGACCAGCAAGTGCACCATAGTTGTACTACTACTAGTAGGAGTAGTAGGAACATGAGTACACTCCCATGCTAGCATGCCTTTGGGTTCACTTCATCCTCCAGCTATCATCCATATTGCGAGAAGAACCAAATTCTCATGCATGCGGAAGCGCGAAGAAGGACTTTTCTTTTTTGAGGATAATCACATATTCCATAACCATAGTATGAACATGAGTAGTACTCCCTCCGGCCCTCTTTTTTCTACGCATAACTTTTTTCAGTATTTCTCTAATTAGTCTGCGTATATACACTTTTGCATGCGCCCATTTCCCTCCATGCCCCGCATTCACACCATTAATTAGCGTATGCTTGAGCAACTGCAGCCAGACTCTAGCCAATAAACTGCAGCATACGAGTGGGCCATTCTATGTGCGTGGGAGAGATAAAAGGCAACCAAAGAGCCCGTCCAATCCACTGCATGCAGCAGTCAAACCACCGCAGCTCTCCTCATGCATGCGCATAACTTCTCCCATTTACTTCTCCACCGGGAACCGATTTCCTCGGCTTTTTCACTAATCCTTGATCTTCATTTGCATCTAAACCACACTGCATTCACATTGTTTTAACCTCTTCAAATCCTCCTGGAGTAATTCTAAAGCCCCTATAAATAATCATCTTCTTCAGTTAGACTAGCCATCTAATCCTAATTCTCCAAACCATAGCCCTCCGGTCCAGCGGTTCCAAATGGCGAAAGAGATCGAGATGCAGGTTTTTAGCGTCCAACATGTCCTCGTCGAAGGCTCGTTGAGCATAGTTGCCACAGTCACCGACCACCCAAGGGTTGTTCGGAAGTGGATCAACAATGTATCCAACTCCCTCCAAAAGGTGAAGATGAATGTCATCGATCTCGACGCAGAGTACACGGAGCGTGCCACTGAGAAGATCTAACATGCCACTGTCCTTCAGTTGTGCCTCGAAGATGATGTTTTGGTGTACCACATCATACACGCGCCCTCCATACCAGGTGAGCTTCACGATTTCTTGTCTCGGGAGGACATATACTTCTGTGGGTAGCCCTCGCAGGGGACAAACACAAGTTGGAGCCGTACAACCTTGATTTGAAAAGCATCGCTGACCTACAAACCAGAATAAAAATTATTGTAGAAGATTGTGATAAACCGACACCGTCCCTATTCGACGTAGTAAATTTTGTGCTCGGAACAAATCTTCAGAAGGGTGATGAGACGCTGGCATTAAGGTCGTCTGGTTGGGAGAATTATCCCTTGACTTACGAGCGGATAAAAATATGCTGCCCTCGATGCCCGTGTGAGTTTCGAGATAGCTGCAAGGTCCAGAGAGCTTGCTGTGAAGCCGTCTCCCACAGAAAATCAGAAGAAGAAGAAGAAGAAGATGCTACACCAGCAGCAGGGCATTATGGATGGATGAACTATTTCCTCTCTTGTAAAAACAATATTCCCTCTCTATGTATATTGATATAGATGGACTATTTCGATGGTGTGCATGTCTTTGGAACAAGTAGTAGCGTGGGTCCGCTTGACTATAATGAACTATTTATCCGCCTAGCTTTCTCTACTACTCCTTCCAGTGATCAATATGCAATGCATGTGTCTGTAGACATGACAGCTTGTCCATGGAAGTTCAACTATGGCGACCATCACATTTCATCCACTGCCACTCGCGATTCCACGACGCCGCTCCAACCCACGGCACCACGTCCCCCGACATGCGCCTCAGCCCTCTCGGCCGCACCGCTCCTCTGCCTTTGTGTGCATGACATGTGGGCCACCTTAAATGCGGTGAGCATCAAGTTTCTACCACAACCACACACGATTCCCACGACGCCGCACGAACCCATGACACTACACGTCCCCCGACCTGCGGCTCACCCCTCTCGGCCCCACTGCCCCTCTAAATTTGAATTTGAAACATATAAAACGAAAAGATTCAAAACAAATAAACTGGGAGAGAGGGAGTATATCGTAGGATGTGTCCCATATGAAACAAGTCCCCTGGTTTGTCACCACGGAACATCAGGATGCATTTGTATTAGTAGTTTATCTTGTGAGAGAAAAGGATGAATGAGGGAAGGCCTCTAGAGATAGAGATAGACACTACTACCAATGTGCTGGCCCATGTGTTTCAATGGATCCAAAGTAGTAGAATAATACTTGTTCACGTGCTTGAAATATAAACACTCTAGTTTTGATATACATGTGTCAGCAGACATGACAGCTTGTCCATTGAAGTTGAACCACGACGACCATCATGTTTCTTGTTTCTACCACTTCCACACCCACACACGATTCCCACGACACCGCTCCAACCCTACCTGTAAGTACGACGTCCCTCGACGTGGACATGGATCCTCTGACGTGGCTATCACTGCCTTACCTTGCCTTTCCTTCGCTGACTGGTGGGACCCACACTTGCGGGTCCCACATGCCAGTGATAGAATGGTAGGATTGTTCACGTCAGGGGATCCTCATCTCCTCGACGTGCGCCTCATCACTCTCGGCCCCACCGCGCCTCTGCCTTTGTGTGCATGACATGCGGGCCAGCTGAACTGCGGCGACCATCAACTTTCTACCATAGCCACACCCGATTGGACGCGGTTTGCCTGCTCCACTTCTGTGCTCCGATCCGTACTCCCGCACCATCGAATTTTTATCCAGCAGCTATGACACATTTCATCCCGGGCATCAATCCTCAGCTGGAGTACTTCTATACTACAGGTATTACCCGCCGGTGTGGCCATCTAGGCCTCGTAACGCCCCGACGCCCAGCTGTGGCACCCTCGCCACGGCCACGCCACCACCAGCCGGTTCATCTTGAACGAGTGAGTCACGAACCACACCACCACCATGAGAATGACAAGTGGGCCAGCCGCATTTAAGGTCCGCATGTCATTGACTCATAGGCCGGGCACTAAGCCACTGAAGTTCGGTCCCATGGGCCCTGAGAGGGAAATGTAACTCCTGCGGCAGGCCTTGTGGTGCTCCCGCGGTACGAGCTCGTGCCAAACCCGGAATTTGTTTATTGCTACCACCAACTACTAGTAAGGTACACGTGCATTCCACACATGAGATTCTGGTAGTTTCTGCACTATGCTTCTACATGTGGAGTCTTCTAGATTCTACATGTGGCAAAATCTGGTGGAATGTAGATGATATCCAACGGCCAGTAGTGCTCGGACTAGAGTAGTACAGAATGCTCCTACTCTATCAACGAGCCCCATCTGACACCAAATTTCTTGGCTTTCGTGCTACAGCTAGATCTTCCCCTCGTTGCTGTTTTCCAACCCGGCGGCGGGTGGGGTGCGGTTTGCTAATAGTCGGCTTGCTCAACGGCGGTCCCACATGAAAGTGAAAATGCTAGGCAACACGCCTTCCCTAAGCTATGTGTCGTGCCGGACGGGCCGTGGAGTACTCCCGATTCCTGGGCGTGTGTGGGGGGGGGGGAGTGCGACGCGAACCCGGCAGGCCTTTTCCTTTTACTAGCAATGTGCCCATGCGTTGTGACGGATCGAAAGTAGTAGAATAGTAGTACTTGTTCACAAACTTGCAAGAAATCACTCTTGTTTTGATATACTCCTAATATATTACTCCCTCTGTTCCTAAATATTTGTCTTTTTAGAGATTTCAAATGGACTATCACATACAGATTATATAGACATTTTTTGAAGTGTAGATTCACTCATTTTGCTCCGTATGTAGTCACTTATTGAAATCTCTAGAAAGACAAATATTTAGGAATGGAGGGAGTACTTTTCGCTCAAAATATATTTCTTAGGCTGTTTTGATGAGGTGAGGGAGGGATGTGGTTGCTTTCAAGATAATAAGGGGTTTTCCGCAAATTGGAGCAGAGAAGTGGGCTATTGTTGCAAAAATGCCACAACTTACCTCACAGCCGTTAGATGCAGATCTAATGATCAGAAACGATGGATGGCAGACACACCACCATCACCAACTGAGTCTTTTATAGGAGTACTAGCAAGATGCCCGTGCATTGCATGGAACATCAAGATGCATTTTTCTACAAAACATCTGTTGTGATTGACCCATGCATGAGTAATGCCATGTGTAAAAACTAATGATATCTCAAGAATTATATCGAAAAAATGGTATCTCGAGAATTTCATCAAAAAAATGATATCTCGAAAAAGATGAGAGATAAGGTGAGGAGGAGCGGGGCATGGTGGTAACTGGTGGTCGGACTGGGCAGAGGCATGGGGATGGACGACGCCGACAGCGGCCACCAAGCCAGATTGTTTCAGAGACTTCCTTCCTTAATTGCTCAGCAATGAGGTTGTGGGAGATAAGGATGAACGAGGCAAGGACTTATCTGTAAATGTGGAGAGAGGTGTGGTTTTTTTTGTAAAATTGTCATAATTTGCTTTCTATCCGTTAGATATAGATCGGACGGTCTATATTACAAGATGGCAGGCACACCATCATCACCAATTCGGTTTTTTATGAAAGTCGAGATATATTTCTCAGGCTGTTTTGATGAGGTGAGGGAGGGATGTGGTTGCTTTCAAGATAATAAGGGGTTTTCTGCAAATTGGAGCACAGAAGTGGGATATTGTTGCAAAAATGCCACAACTTACCTCACAGCCGTTAGATGCAGATCTAATGATCAAAAACGACGGATGGCAGACACACCACCATCACCAACTGAGTCTTATATATGAGTAGTAGTAGAGAAGCATGTATAAATTGTAACATTTTGGTTCTGCTCCTTGGAATGATCGATAGATAGAAATAACGATTGGAAACGCTAGGGCGGGGCTATTTCCGCCAGATAAGCAGGGTACATTGTCAGATGTGGGGCTCCGGCTAACCCTTAAGGTTCGAACACTGGGGTGCGCGCGAAGTCTTTCCCTCCTACCGATCTGCCCTCTAGCTCGCTAGGTCTCGCGGACGAACTCGATGAACTCATAACACAGTAGGACACAGGGTTTATACTGGTTCAGGCCACCATTGTGGTGTAATACCCTACCCCAGTGTGGTGGTGGTGGATTGCCTCTTGGGATGATGATGAACAATACAAGGGAAGAACAGCCTCCTGAGGTTGAGGTGTTCTTGTGCGTATGAACTTGTGGTGTCTAGGTTCCCTCAAGCTAAGATGAGATCCTCCCCATCCACTGTGTTGGCTAGTCCTATTTATAGAGGCCTTGGTCCTCTTCCCAAATATCGAGCGGGAAGGGAGCCAGCAACAGCAGGCAAATTTGAAGGGGGAAAGCTAGTTCGAGCCATCCTGACAAAAGTAGTCTTCGCCTGCACAAAGCTCTGGTGCTGATGCCATCTTGGGGTCCATGATAACCTCCATGTTGCAGCCCATGGTCTTGGTCTTGTTGCACCTAAATGACAACCTTTGCCTGATGCCTCGGTACTCTGCGGCTGCGCTTTCCTCCTTTGCACCAAAGAGGAAACAAGGACGCTGCGCACACTGGCGCCCGCCTGGTGTCGGTCATCATGGCTCACGTCATGAGAGCCTCGTGAGGTTCGCCTCGCCTTGATATCTCCGCCCCTCGTGAGCCTGCCTGACTAGGCCGCTCGAGAGGAGGTCTTTCGCCATCCGCCTCGCGAGGCTTGGACCCTCGCAAGGGTCTTGGATGCTTTGTTTATGAAGATGGGCCATACGGCCTGCTGGCTCCGCCATGCCGCGGGCCGCAGGATGGAAAGTCTGGGGACCCCCGTTCCCAGAACGCCGATAGGAGCCCCCAGGCCCAAGGTGCGCTCGAGATTGGCTTCGCGGCGCAACCAAGGGTCAAGTTTGGAGCACCGCAGGCCCCAAAAGCCTGCGGCGTCGGTTGATGCGTGGCGGTTGATTGGACGTGGGCGTCTCCGCTTCCCCATGCTGCCTCGATGACTGCCTGACTTGAAGGGTCCCTGCGACATGCAAGGGAAACCATCATTACCTGCGATCGTGGGAGACGCCGATTGGCCTTCTCTTGTTATAAATGGGGAGGGGGTGGAGCCCGCGTTGCCCATCTCTTCCTCGCTTGCTCGCTTCTTCTTTTCTTCATTGCTTGCAGTGCCTCCGATGGTGCCACGAAGGACGTTCTCTGCCGCCGAGAAGGGAAAGGCCCCTCGTGAGGGCCTCGGTTCCCCGGCGCCCAAGCGCGGTCGCGGCCGTCCGCGCAATCACGCTGCGACCCCAGCCGTGGCCCACCGTCGAGGCGGCGCCGCGGCACGCGGATGGGACCGTCCCAACCATGGCGGTCCAACTGACGAGGGGAGGCGCGCGACGGTGCCGCGGCCTCCCTGTCCGTGCTTCTATTCAGTGGAGGTGTCGCAGGAGTTCGTTGTCTGGTCGGAGAACCCGGCCGGCAACTGGCTCCAGCTTCCGCGCTTCCTTGTCGATGAATTGCCGGCCCCTGGTCCAGGCGGGCTCTGGTTGCAGGCAGATGGTTGCTGCAGCAAGGCCTCCTGGGTCGCGGTCGAGACTTCCGTCGTGGGCAACATAGCCCTGGCCGCGGCTGGCAGACGTTCGCCCGCGCGCGCGGCCTGGGTAGGCGGTGCACGCTCCACTTCAAGTATGACGGTGGGTCGACCCTCTATGTGAGGGTGTTCGGGGAAGATGGTCGCCGCGCCGGGTGCTGCCCCGAGACGAACGACGGTGAGGAGGTGCTCGGCCTTGGTGACGGTCGCGATGAGGATGAGGGCGAGCCTGCCCTTGGGGGCGACCGCGTCTCTTCCAGCTACGGCGGCTCTTCCTCCAATGACAACTCCAGGAGCGGTGGCTATGACCAGCCGTCGTGCCACCGCGCCCGCTTCGAAGGAGGCGGCAGGTCATCTTGTCACCGCGCCTCCGTGAAGCGGGAGGAGGGGTCTGGCTAGGCTCGGGGCGTCGCTAAGGGCCTGCCTCCGCGGATTGCTGAAACGCCGCTTTGTTCAGCTTTTTCCTTTTTTTTCCTGCATCAGAAAATGAGACCAGTATGGGCCCAGAGGGGCGTGTATCAAACTGTGGTTCTTGGTTAATGCAACGTGCGTGTTATTCCCATGTCGTGTTGTTATTTTGCGCAAAGATAACCTAACCTGGCGCGTTTGGTACGCCCTTTTCTTCATGAGATGACTGCGTTTGCTCAGAAACTGCAAAAAAATTGTTAGGGGTGCGCTAGAGGATTTTCTGTTCAACCAAACCTTCACTTGTCGCTTTGCATTGCGGTACCCGAGGGGCACGGATTAGGAGAGATGTGCTAGCTTCCAGGCTCGAACGAGGGTGACTCGGGAGAAGGCAGAGGGAAGAAAAATGCTCGCGAGGGCACCTTCCTAGCCCCCTCGCGAGGTATGCGAGAGAGAGATCATGAGCAAACCAGAGCCCAAAAACGCGGTAAAAGGCGAAGGAACCAAATCAGCAAGGAACGCCAAAGGCAAACTTTGGTTAAGGAGAAAAGAGCCAACTGCGGAAAGCAAATGAAAAGCCGCATCCGGCACCTAATCTAGTCTTCAAGTCTTCTCACCAGCACGGAGCTAAGTGTTGTCCACTAGGCGTGGGAGGGAGCCCCAGGGCCTGAGGCCGGCGCTCCTGAGACACCGGGGCGTGTACAACCCCAACTCATTATTACGTGACAGTGTCACGGGCGGCGATTCTTCACAGGCTCTGGGCCTTTCTTCACAGGCTCTGGGCCTTTCTTCACAGGCTCTGGGCCTTGCTTCACAGGCTCTAGGCCTAGCTTCATGGGTAGAACCTCCGGAGGTGCTGGATGTTCCATGTGTTTTTGATAGGTGTCCCCTCTTGCATCTCCAGGCGGACGGTGCCATGCCTGGAGATGTGGACGACCAGGAACGGGACCTCCCACATGGGTGAGAGCTTGTGCACCCCTTCCCTGGAGAGGACCCGCCTCAGGACCAGGTCACCTGTCTCGAGCGTCCTGGAGCGAATGTTGTGGTAGTGGTAATGCCGCAGCGCTTGCTCGTACCTTGCCACCCTTAATGCAGCTTCATGACGACGTTCCTCCCCCAGCATGAGATCCATCCCCCGCAGGGCGTCCTGCTGTGTTTCATCGAATGCCAGGACCTGCGCGGAGCGATGCTTGACCTCGTGAGGGAGGACTACTTCAGGTCCGTAGACGAGGAAGAACGGAGTCTCTCCCATTGGCTTGGTAGCGGTGGTGTGGATGGACCACAACACGGACTGGAGCTCATCGTGCCAGCCCCTGCTATAGGCCTCCAGCTTCTTCTTGAAGGTCCTGGTCTTGAGGCCCCATAGGACCTTAGCGTTGGCGCGCTCAGCCTGACCATTGCTCCTGGGGTGGGCCACCGAAGCGTAGCAGATCTGTGTTCCAAGGTTAGCACAGTAGGTTTTAAAGAGGTTACTAGTAAACTACGAGCCGTTATCTGTGATGATGCGGTTGGGGACCCCGAAGCGGCTCACGAGGCCCTTGATGAACTTGACAGCAGATCCGGCTGGGATGGTCCGGACGGCTTCCACTTCTGCGCACTTGGTGAACTTGTCGACGATGATGTAGAGATAACGGTAGCCCCCTAACTCTCGTGGGAAAGGGCCTAGGATGTCTAGCCCCCAGACCGCGAACGACCACATGAGCAGGATGGTTTGGAGGCCCTGAGCAGGCTGATGGATTTGCTTGGCGTGGAATTGGCAAGCTTCGCAGGACTTCACCAGCTCGGCTGCATCGTTGAGTGATGTGGGCCAATAGAATCCGCTATGGAAGGCCTTGTCGACGAGGGTCCGTGATGATGAGTGATGTCCACAGTCCCCGCCGTGTATGTCAATCAGCAGCTCCCTCCCTTGATCGCTGGAGATGCAGCACAGCGTGACATTGTTCGGCCGTTTCCTGTACAACTCGCCGTCTTGAATGCAGTATGCCGTGGCCTATCGGGCCACGCGCTCCGCATCTTCTTCCTTCTCCGGCAGTGTCCTGTGCATCAGGTACTCCTTGAACCCCTTGGTCCAGCACTCCTTCTGGGGCTCGAGCGCCAAGAGTAGCCGAGCTCCTGAGGTTGGGCCGCAAGCTGGGGTTCCCATGGCCGGGGGCTGTGGGAGCTCCTCCCGAGACTGAGTCGTGCTTGAAAGAGTTGGTGTAGCTGACGGCTTGAAGAGCCACTCTTCGAAGACGCCGAGCTCTTGCGGTTGCAGCTTGGATGCTCTCTTGGCGATGTCGTCGGATTCCTTGTTGGTGCCCCGGGGCACGTGCTGGAGCTCCAATCCTGTGAACTGCTTTTCCATTTTGCGCACCTCCGCAAGGTAGGCCTCCATGTGCTCGTCCTTTGGGTCGTACACTTTGTTGGAAAAGTTGACACGGAGCTGTGAGTCGCCCTTGACGGTAAGGCGCCTCACCCACATAGCCGCTGCAGCCTTTAGCCCGACTATGAGGCCTTCATATTCTGCAATATTGTTGGAGACCTTCTTGCCATGCTGGAAGCAGAGTTGCACGGCGTAGTAAAGCTTCTCCTGAGTGGGCGAGATGAGCACTGCTCCAGCCCCCGCGCCCTGGTGCGCAAAGGCGCCATCAAAATACATGACTCAGCCATGTCGCGCCTCACTTCCTGGGGAGGTGGACCGGTCTTCTCCTTCCTCAAGAGCCGGGGCATCTGTCCATTCTACCACAAAATCAGCGAGCGCGGCTTCCTTGATGACCCTGGTGGTGCTGAACTCCAGCTGGAATGCTTGCAGCTCGATGTTCCATTCAGCGACCCTTCCGGCTGAGTTTGGGCTCATGAGTACCCTCTCCAATGGGTAAGACGATACGACCTTGATGGGGTGCCCCTGGAAGTAGTGCCGCAGCTTGCACGAGGCCACCAAAAGTGCGAGCAGGAGCTTTTGCGGCATCGGGTAGCATGCCCTTGCGACCCGCAGTATGGTGCTGACGAAGTACACCGGGTGCTCGGCGAGGGCTGGCACACCGATGAGGCTCGGGTCTTGCGAAGGTTGTGGCGTATCCTTAGGTGGAGGGTTTCCTGAGACTTGGCCATCCTCAGGAGTTTCCGCGATGTTGCCCTGCCGAGCTTGATCTTCCACCGCTGATGGCCCCGGTGTGCCTTCCTGACCCCGCGCTGCATCAGCTCTGGCTTGGTGCGGCACACCCTTGTCTTTGCGCTCCTCCCGAACCGCCACCAGCACCACGCTGGCGGAATACGGGGTGGCAGCGAGGTAGAGTACCAGAGGCTCGAGAGGCCGTGGCGCCACCATCTCCGGGGAGCTGGTGTGGAATTTCTTGAGGTCTTGGAAGGCCCGGTCGGCCTCCGGGGTCCACTCGAAGGGGACTTTCTTCTTCATGAGCTTAAAGAAGGGTAAGGTGCACTCACCTAGCTTAGATATGAAATGCCCTAATGCGGTCACCCGTCCTACCAGCTTTTGCATCTCCTTGAGGGTCTATGGTGGGCTCATGTCTTCGATGGCCTTGATCTTCTCCGGGTTCGCCTCGATCCCTCTATGGGATACAAGAAACCCTAGCAGCTTGCCAGAGGGGACACCAAACACACACTTCTTCGGGTTAAGCCTCAAGTTCACCCGACACAAACTCTCAAAGGTCTCCTCCAAGTCTTGAATCAACGTCCTTGCCTCGCGAGATTTGACCACTATGTCATCAACGTAGGCCTCTGTGTTCCTGCCGAGCTGCCGCCCCAAGGCGATGTGCATCAGCCGCTGAAAGGTTGCGCCCCCGTTGCGAAGGCCGAAAGGCATGCGGGTGTAGCAGTACACCCCACATGGTGTCAAGAAGGTCGTATTCTCCACATCCTCCACCGCCATCTTGATCTGATGGTATACAGAGAACGCATCCAGGAAACACAACAAATCGCACTCGGCAGTGGAGTCGACGATTTGATCGATGCGCGGAAGGGGAAACGGATCATGGGGGCAAGCTTTGTTGAGGTTGGTGAAGTCGACGCACATCCATTCCTTCCCACCTTTATTCGGTACTACAACGGGGTTCGCCAGCCATTCGGGGTATCGAACTTCTCGGATGGTACCTGCCGCCTCCAGCTTGCGTGTCTCTTGGACGATGAAGGCAGGCTTCTCAGTGGACTGCCATCTTGCTCGCTGCTTCACGGGGCGTACATTGGGGCACACCCTTAAATGATGTTGGATTACCTCTCTCGGAACCCCTACCAGTTGATTGGGCTCCAACACGAATATCTCCTCATTCACGCGCAAAAACCTCACCGAAGCTTCTTCTTGTCCCGGGTCAAGGCTGGTTCCTATGGTGAAGGTGGCTCCTGAAGACCCGTCCTCATTGACCGGCACCTGCTTGGTCTCTGCCTTGTCTTGGGTGAACAACTGCTTTTTCTTGGTGGCCGTGGTCTCCTTGGCCTCGGGCGCACTGGCGCCTGCTGGCTACGCCGCTGCCGCGGTCTTGAAGGCAAGCCTGAGCACCGTCACGGCCTCCTTAGTGTCCCCCTTGATGGAGAGGACGCCCTTGCTCCCTAGAATCTTCATGAGGTTGTAGGACGGGTGAGTCGCCGCCATGAACTGAACAAGAGCCGGGTACCCGAGGATGGCATTGTATGGGAGACCGATGCGGGTGACGTCAAAGTCCACCAGCTCGGTGCGACAGTTGTCTCGCGTGAGGTGACAGGGAGGGGGATCTGCCCCAGAGGGTAAGGAGCTCCACCACCCACTCCTGTGAAGGGCTTGCTGAGGCCGAGCCGTTCGAGCGGCACATGAAGAAGGCCGAAGGCTTCCACGGAGAGCAAGTTGAGGCCAGCGCAGCCTTTGATGAGGGTCTTGGTGACGGCCACGTTGCAGATGGTGGGCGTGCAGAGCATCAGGAGCGTCCCTGAGACGGCGGTGGAGCCGGGGTGGTCTTCCGAGTCGAAGGTGAGGTCGGCCTCCGGTGCAGCCCAACCTGGTGGAGCCCAAGAGCACTTGCAGGCTCCCCCAATCTGATGGAAGAAAGGCTTGACGTGGAGATCTGAAGGAGGTGCTTGGGAGCCACCCAGCAGTGCCGCGACTGCGTGGTGTGCCGGCGCCGCGTAGCACGCAGTGAAGAGGTAGTGGAGTTCCCCCAGGACGTCACCGTGGATCCCGAGAGGTTGAGCAGCCAAGCGCGCGGCTCGCCGGCGAGGGCCAGGGGGAACAAGTTTGCCATGATCTTGTCGTCGCCTTCGGCTTCGAGGACAACCTCCTCGTATGCTAGCAGGAACAGCGCCGAGTCTTTCGCGCCATCGTAACACGACGACATCTTCAGCCTGAACTTGGCCGGCCACTGCACTCGCCGTAGAGCGGGGGCCAGGGCTCAGTACCCAGACTCCCTGCTGCTAGTGTTGACCACATAGGTTGGTGGCGGGGCACCTGCCATGGGAGCGTAGTGCGGTGGCACGGGGCGCTGGTTGGTGGAAAGCCCCGGCGCACCCCTACCTGGCGCGCCATATGTCGGATGTGGGGCTCCGGCTAACCCTTAAGGTTCGAACACTGGGGTGCGCGCGAAGTCCTTCCCTCCTACCGATCTGCGCTCTATCTCGCTAGGTGTCGCGGACGAACTCGACGAACTCACAACAGAACAGGACACGGGGTTTATACTGGTTCGGGCCACCATTGTGGTGTAATAGACTACTCTAGTGTGGTGGTGGTGGATTGCCTCTTGGGCTAATGATGAACAATACAAGGGAAGAACAGCCTCCTGAGGTTGAGGTGTTCTTGTGCGTATGAACTTGTGGTGTGTATGTTCCCTCAAGCTAAGATGAGATCCTCCCGATCCATTGTGGTGGCTACTCCTATTTATAGAGGCCCTGGTCCTCTTCCCAATCGAGCGGGAAGGGAGCCAACAACGGTGGGCAAATTTGAAGGGGGGCAGCTAGTATGAGCCATCCTAACAAAAGTAGTCTTCGCCTGCACAAAGCTCTGGTGGTGATGCCATCTTGGGCTCCACGGTGACCTCCGTCTTGCATTCCATGGTCTTGGTCTTGTTGCACCGAAATGGCAACCTTTGCTTGATGCCTCAGTAATCCGCGGCTGCTTGCCTCCATTGCACCAAAGAGGAAACAAGGACGCTGCGCGCACTGGCGCCCGCCTGGTGTCGATCTTCATGGCTCACGTCACGAGAGCCTCGTGAGGTTTGCCTCGCCTTGATATCTCCACCCCTCGTGAGCCTATCTGATTAGGCAGCTCGAGAGGAGGTCTTGCACCATCCGCCTCGCGAGGCTTGGACCCTCGCGAGGGTCTTGGATGCTTTGTTGATGAAGATGGGTCGTACGGCCTGCTGGCTCCGCCACGCCTGGGCCTGGGCTGGGGACCCCCATTCCCAAAACGCCGACATACGTAGTAGCTAGGTTGGCGCATCGTCGGTTTGGTCACATGCGGTCCGACATGTCCTAGTGTTTATAGCAAGATACCCGCGCGTTACACGAAGTTGATGGAAATGGTAAGCACAACTTATAAATTGACGGATGGAGTACTAGTTACAGTGATGCATATAATTAAGCAAAGGGATCGCACATGTCGGTATTGACTGGAACGAGAATGCAACAGCACAATAAGAATTAAGGCCACGATGACGATGCGATCGCAGTGGTGGTTACAGAAGGTAACAAGAAAGATGCATCCATCAACGTACGACCTCCTCCTCCTCAACTTAGTGCATTGGGCCACCGACCGACGGCTATGGAGCGGCAGCTTTTGTGGCGAGGTCGAGGTGCTTCTCAGCGAAGGCATCCAAGGCTTCCATCCGGTTGAGGAAGGCCAACGTCGTAGCGTCCTCACTGGCCTTTTAGATACCTATGTACATGATTTTCTCATACACGTGGATGTGTAGGTTGACGAATTCTTGCAGGGCGAGGCGCCTCGCGGCGAGTGCGACCTCCAGTTGGACATTTTCATGGTGTCGGCGGGCAGTCGCAGGGCCACCAGTGCTTGAAAGAGGTTTTGGCCATGGAGGCCGATTAGGGTGGCAGGCAATGAGGAGCCCGGGCGCGCAGGATGGAGGAGTACGGCGATGTCGTCCGCGAGCTTCTTGAGGACGGTGAACTTGTTGGTGGTGACAATGCTCATCTTGTCCAACTGAGAGTCGTAGTTGGCCTCGACGGTGGCCATCCACTAGCCAGTCTCCAACACCGTCTGGAGACAATCCTCGGCGCCATGCCGCAGGCCGACCTCATGGACCATCTGGCACAGCCGCTGGCTGCTCGCGTGCATCGCCACCATGGGTCTGGAGTGAGCTATTTTTCGCTTAGTGTAGGTGCTTAGGCAAATTCTTAGGTGCGTATGATGTGGTAGATGCATTGGAATGGAGGGCGCCTTTATATTAGGGCAAACTGCGTTGCATTCACATCGTGCAGCCTCTTTTCCTAGTCCTCCTCCCATTACTTCCCTCATGCATTAATTGAAGGAGGATGCATTGGCCGTTGAACATTTCGAGGACCGCTACTCCATCCCTCGTCTGCATTAAACCTGTATCGGGAATAGCGCCGCCCGCTGTCAAATCGAATAGTACTGCGCCGCTCGTTGCACGCCTGGCTGAACACGCCTCCTCGCCTCCATCGAACCCCTCCGTTAAACCCGCATGCAAACCAAGAAACCTACTCCGGCCACACGTCCATTCATGAGCGGGCCGGAATTAAATGCAACACCATCCGAGCTCCTCCCGTGCGCCCTCAGTTTAGAGAGGCTAGACGCCAGCCAAGCTCCTACCATCCGCCCTCTATTTACACGAGGCCAGACAGACAATGGGCAAGAATCGTACCCCTCCGCCGCTCCCCCATCTCCTCCTTCACCATTTTCTCCACTCTTTCGATGGCTTCCGAGGAGCCGTTCTACGGCATATTACCCGACTGGGTGGCCCGCCGAGCCCTCCGGATATGGGCGAGGCCGCTCTATGCTTCACCAACATCGCTTAGCCCAACGGAGCCAGTTGCCACCCCAAGCAGGCGCGTGGTTCAGCAACTCGCCGCTCCAGTTCAGCTCGATGAGGAGTGGCGAGTTGCTCCACGCCGGCACGGCGGCAAGCACATCGGTACGGGCCTCGTCGCTGCCGCGTCGTACCGCGCCACTAGAGTCTGCGGTGCCGCGCCTCCCTTGTTTGTGGGAGCGCCTCCCGTGCCTGCGGCAACGCCTCCCGTGCCTGCGGCAGCGCCATGCAGGCAGAGACAGAAGCCGGGTGCATGGAGAGCAACGAGTCGGTGGCCAGCTTCTCCGTGTCCGCCGCCATCATCAAGGAGAAGTATAACACGGGAGGCCGCCGCCACTTGGGTCCCATGAAGGCCACTGCTGAGGCGATGGCTACGCATTCAGGTGGTTTCTTTGCTTCTTCGTCTCTTCCGAGGACCTTCGTCGACCCCGCAAAGTGTTTGCCGGACATGAGGAAGACAATGGGATCCGCGAGCGGCAATTTAGATTATGTACTCCTCTCCAGCTGGAGCGAAGTTTTTGTTTTAAGAATGGATAAATTGTATGTATCTATAACTAAAATAAATCTAGATACATCCATTTCTAGGACAAGTATTTCGGGACGAAGGGAGTATTGATTATACCAAGAGAGCTGGATTGGCAACGCTTAGTTCACGTAAATGTAATGAAATCCATCATGTTTATATGAAGATCCGGCTATTTTATACGAAATCATTCCTGCTTATATGAAATCAGTCCGTGTTTGCACGAATTTCATCCCGTTGGTTAGAGTTGTGAAAATGTATGCCGATGGCGTTTGATGTCGTCCTCCGCGAAAGGAAGCGGGAGGAAATTTGCTGGCTACCGTTGGAGATGCTCTTATGCTGGAAATAATACAGTGACATCCAATCCTTTTGAGTTAATTGCGTGTATGATTGTCCCTCTATAAAAAGTTAATTGCATGTACAGTGTACAAGTGAGTTGTAGGGTGGCTACAGCTTCGTATAGAAAGTTAAAAAGAAACAAGTCCATCCTTAATCTTGTATTCTAAGTACTCTGTGGGTTCCACTATCAGTACAGTAGCGAAAGAAGTATATATTAAATAAGTTAAAGATAGAATTCGAACTCATGCCATCGTGTTGCGAGCATCCGGTGCTAACCAGTCCAGCACATTTTTGTTGTAGACCATGCTGGAGATATATCTCCATGTCTACTCTTATACTCCATCCGTTCCTAAATATTTGTCTTATTCAGATTTCAAATGGACAACCACATACGGATGTCTATGTAGACATATTTTAGAGTGTAGATTCACTCATTTTTCTCCATATCTAGTCACTTGTTGAAATCTCTAAAAGACAAATATTTAGGAAGAAAGGGAGTAGAAAACAGAGTTGGTGATGACGGTTTGCGTGCCATCCAGCAATATAGGTCGTCGGATTTATATCTAATGGATAGGAAGAAAACTATGGCAATTTTGCAAAAATATACCCACACCCCTCTCCACGTTCGCAAATACGGCCTTCCCTCATTCATCCTTTTCTCTCACAAGATAAACTACTCATACAAATGCTTCTTGATGTTTCGTGCAATGCACGGGCATCTAGCTAGCTTCTTTTAAAATAGTTACTGCGATAATTGGGTTGAAGTGATATATTTTATGTCTGCCCCGAATGATTTCAGATTCACTAGTAGTAACAAAGAAAAGGTTGCCTTGTTAATTAACAGAAAACAGGGTGAAAACTATCACATGAGGCCAGTAAAAACGAGGCACACTGGGTTCAGCGTCATCGTCACTATAGCTATGACCGCGTGAGAAGTCTACATATCGAGGGGCTACTGAGCGAGGCACATAAACACAATGTTCGAGAGAGAAACCAATTGACAGATTACGATTAGATCGAGTTGTCACCCTTCTGCTGTCATTGTTGGGGTGGGGGGAGGGGAGGGAGAGAAAGACGTATCAAGAGTGTGCGTGGTAGGCACAGAGGCACAACTAGCGAGTGTGCATGTATGTGTGTGTGTTTGAAAGAGGAGTAGATAGATTACTATCAAGATCGAGGTGCCGCCCTACTCCTTCGGTGTCGGGTAATGTGTGCGGGTGTGTGTGTGTGTGTTTGAGAGAGAAGCCAGTCGATATTTTAGTATCAAGATTCAGGTGTCACCCTACTCCTTCGGTGTTGGGAAGTGTGCATGTGTGGTTGTCTGGGTGTGGGTGTGTGTGTGTCGGGGGGGGGGCAGTGACACTCACATATCCCTACTCTTATAAAAAGCAGAGTTGGTGATGATGGTGTTCCTGCCATCCTGGAATATAGGCCATCCGGTTTATACCCGATGGATAGGAAGGAAACCGTGGCAATTCTGCAAAAAGATACCCACACCCCTCTCCGCATTTGCAAATAAGGCATTCCCTCATTCATCCTTTTCTCCCACAAGATAAACTACTCATACAAATGCATCTTGATGTTCGGTGCAATGCTTGGGCATCTTGCTAGTAGGGAGAACGAGTTTGTGTGACAAATATCTTGTTATATTAAGGGATAGGTAGATAGCATTTGTGCGAGGCATACTTAAAGCATCATGAAGAAAATAAACTTGTTTGCATGCAAGTGCCGGAAAAAATGAAGCGAGAAACAATGTGTGTGTGTGTGCGTGTGTGTGTGTGAGAGAGAGAGAGAGCGGGAGAGAGAGTGAAATCTCAACACAAAAGGTGCTCTGCTGGAATCCCATTGTATGTATTCATATGGTTCCGGAACTCGAGTTAACCTTAGGCATATGTGTGAGAGACATTATTATACTTTGAGACATTAGTGGCTGTGGGTGGGCGGAATTAAAGGGGTGGGCGTGTTCGACAGAGAGAGCGTGTGTGTTTCTGTGTGAGAGACTTGTAGGACAGGGTGGTCATGCATCGCTTGAACATAAATCAATATCTACTTCGTATCGTGGCCAAAGGTACAATATCGATTCAACGCTATAAAGATTGGACACTCACGTATCACATTTTTTTCAATTTAAATAAACCTTTTCAGTTGTGCATGCCAAAGTTACAATGATGTTTCTTCAAACAACCAATGTAGCTATCATGTACATGCACCATTGTTACTCTTGCATTCAAAATCATTAGTCTTGGATGATTTAAGGTTCTATTATGAAGTCATATATGTAATATTCATATATGAATTCAACGGGTACGCAATTTATAAAATGGAGGCTATGTAATCATATGAAGTAACACTTTTAAGTAGCGGACTACAATATCCATTTCTTTTTGTGCGCCTCGACACTAACATGTCAATGCATTATGTTTAAAGTAAATAACCAATTGCACTAAATTTTCTATTTACACGAGAAATACATAGGCTGAGCGTTTGATCCCTTTTTCATGAACGCGCCACTACATTCGTACCATTGGCCGTGCCCGTGTGAACGTCCAAGTTATCGGCGCATCATCCCGAGTTATTGTCTTTTTTTCTGGGGTGGACTTCACACCAGTTATTAACTGCTGACGCGTGCCCCGTGTACACAGTCTCGCATGACCTTCCCAATAGCACGGTCCAAAATTAGTTGAAACTGGATACGAACGATCCCGCGGGCGGCAAAATCTCCCGCCTCCTTCTAAAATTTCTGCCACCTTAGTCTTTAGCATGCGAAATTCCCCTTTTGTCCTTGGTGCACGGAAACCAACAGTAACTTTTGGTTCCCCCACTGAACGGCACCCCCATTTCCTCTCCCCTCCCGCAAAAACGACTAACTCCACACCACAAGAGCATCTCACATCACGTCGTCCGTACTTCATCGACCTTTCTCCCCTCCCCTCTCAAAACCCTATCCTGCTCATCCACCGGCGTACCAGAGCCCATTCACTGCCAGCGGCGTCCACCTCGCCGGATCTGCTTCTGTAGCCGCATCTAACCCTCCCACCTCCCCTAGAAACAAGTAGACTGCTCATGCACCACTGTACCACAGACCATTCAGTGTCGGCCTTGTCCACGGCGCCAGATCTGCTTCGCCGATACTTTCATCAACCGCAGCGCATCTGCAGCGGCTCATTCGTACTCCCCATCGGAGACGCTTCGTCCACCCCCTCCCCCCGAGAGCCGCCCCACTGACACCCCCATCGACGGCCTCTGATCCTCTTCGCCGACACCTTCCTCAACCCTACCGGAGCCACTTCGCCGACACCATCGTCAACCCCACCGGAGAAGCTTCGCCTATACCATTTTCAACCCTACTGGGGCCGCTTTGCCAACTCACAAGTCCATGGCCTCATATCTGCTTCCTCGCACCCTCATCAAACCTATCGGAGTAGCTTCTGACACCCCGTCCACGGCCGCATATCCGCATCGATGACACCATCCTTAACCCAACCACCGAAGTAGCTTCACCTATGCCCTCGTCCATGGCCATATATCCGCTTCGCCCACACCGTAGTCCACCCTACTGGAGAAGCTTCACCTATGCCCTCATCCACGGCCACAGATCCGCTTCGCCCGCACCATTGTCCACCCTATCGGAGCACCTTCACCTACGCCCTCATCCACGGCCACAGATCCGCTTCTCCCACACCATAGTCCACCCTACCAGAGCCGCTCCACAAACACCCTGCTCCACGGTTCTAGATCTCCTTACCAGACCCCAACAGCCAGCGCAGCGTCATCACCCTTAATGTTTCTAACCTGATTCCCACCGTCTCGGAAGACGCCAAGCACCCGCCATGGCCTAGGTACTTGTCACCTTTAAACCCGTCCAGCATCACCTGCCCGATGTATTTCAAATATACTAACAGGTCGTTGTTACCTGTTATGCAGCTAGCAAAAACTACAAGGACGATGTTTCTTCTGGATCTAACCATGATTTCTCTCTCTTGTATTGTTCTGTGCCTGCCAGCGTGCTTTGCTAGGATTTTTGACCAGTAATCCCTTTGTGCAGACAATGATTTCTACTACTGGCTGCTAAATTAGATATGTAGATGTCATACATGATACTATCTCGTACCTTCGTTCCTAAATATAAGTCTTTCTAGATATTCCACTATAGGATACATACGGAGCAAAATGAGTAGATCTACACTTTAAATGCATTTATATACATCTGTATGTGGTCCATACTGGAATCTGTACATAGACATATATTTAGGAACAGAAGCAGTACATTACACAAAATCATAGGTGGCATGTAGGAATTCCAGTACACTACATTAGGCTCCCTTAGAGTGCCTGCTAGTCTAGCACACAGAGTTATGGCTAGTTTATGCTACGCACACAATCATTAATTGGTGGTTTAAATATGCGCAAGGGATATGCAATGTATTATCATGTAGAGATGTCTGAAATTAGCCATGTCAACTTGCAGATAGGGTTACACAATGAAAAAGTACAAGATGTATGTGGAAATTTCATGGAACATCGCAAAAAAAGGAGAGCCAGCGGTGAGCCTATATAGTGTGCTATGGTCTGTCACTCCTCCATTGCAATCATCGTGACATGTTATTTGTATGTCAGTTCTATTTCCCAAGTTTCTTAGGGACAGTTATTACAAGTTATCCTAAGATAATAAGCACCTGTGAATATAAGCTCCATGTAATAAGCAAACCAGTTCTTTTCATTGCGTTTTCAGCTTATCTTTGGTACGATCAATGAAAAGTCTAGATTGCATTATATTTTTCATTTTTCTACCCATATGAAAATTAATTTGACTTGCAAACATCACAAATTGAACCCAGTGCAGTAACTAATATGCTAGGAAAACAAACCTTCACTATTTGCTCAAAATGCAAATACAAAGATACCATCTACTTGGTATAATCTACTTTGGTCAATGTTTTCCATAGATATCCCATTGCCTAATTTAAACAAAAAACGCGTGACCCACATTTAAATGAAGAACAATTATTTATTGAAATTCGATGGTCCAAGTGGCTGCTTATTATCATATAGCTGCACCACCTGAAAGCATCATATAGCAGCAGCAGCTCATAGCAACTCATCATACAGCAGCAGCAGTGTGCCATTCATCATATACCAGCAGCAGCTCATAGCAATTCATCATATAGCAGAAGCAGGAGCAGCTCATAGCAATTCATCATATAGCAGCAGCAGGAGCAGATCATAGCAATTCATCATATAGCAGCAGCAGGAGTAGCTCATAGCAATTCATCATATAGCATCAGCAGGAGCAGCTCATAGCAATTCATCATACAGTAGTAGCAAGAGCAGCTTATAGCAACTCATCAAATAGCAGCAACAGTAGCTCATAGCAATTCATCATATAGCAGCAGCAGCTCATAGCAATTCATCATATAGCAGTTGCAGCTCTTAACAATTCATCATATAGCAGCAGCAGGAGCAGCTCATAGCAATGCATCATATAGCAGTAGCAAAAGTAGCTCATAGAAATTCATCGTATAGTGGATTAGAATGAAATTTTGGCAAAAAAATCAGAGGAGATCCTCACCTTGTTGAATGAGCTCATCCTTTAACAGCACCTCAAGGCCACGTCCTGGGAGGTGGGGAGGGGGAATAAGGTGCCTTCTACCGCAGTGTGGCAACAGCCGTAGTTGTGCAGCGCCTGCCGGAGTAGTGCGTTGGACGAACCACAGTGGAGCAGCTGCTGGAGACCATGAAAATGAGGGGCGGCACCAGAGAGAGGATCAGCCAGGGAGATTTGTCCCTACCCGCCGGCCATGTAGCCTAGCTGGATAGAGCATCGTCGAGGACCAGGCCAGATGGGACAAGTGGCGACTGCTTGCTGGAGGAACCCTAGTGCTGCAGGCAGGGTATCAAGGTAGAGGGGAAGGGGAGAGGAGATGCAAGCGGGCAGGGCAATGAACACTTGCGTGTTTGTTTTTACTTGAGGGTGAGGTGTGACGCGGGCATCACCAGTTGCATTTTGAGTGTAATATAGGCAGACAACAGAGTCATTTCACTATTCCCCTTCCCTTCAATTTTTAGTGAGGTTCTACCCGAAACACCCCCCTCCAAAGCGAAATTAGTTAAGCCCAAGCCCATAACTCAAAAATGACTTCTTTACATCTTTTATGGCTTATTTTGACAATAAGCCCTGAAATGGCGGAATAGAACTGGCCCTTAACCTGCAATTCAATTGTGTGTGCAATGATGAATCACGCCTGCCTGCTATAGTGTACATTTAGGCATCATCATACATGGCATAACCTAATACATGTGCATTCCGTTGTAGAATTTGGAATATGCAATTTTTATGTTAGTTCATACGTTGCACTTGATGTTTAAATGCCCCTTAAATCTGGTTAGTCAAGTGATGATCTTTAAGCCTGCTTTGCTTCTTTTCTTGATATGTAAGATTTGCTCACACATCTGTTTAACTGCTTGTTTGCATCAGCCAGCCATATATACTAGGACTGTTTGCTTTGATTACTTGCTTTTCTTGACCTAACACTCTAACAGAGCTTGTCAACGATTTAAACACTAAGGACTAATGTAGTGGGGCCTTTTCTAACTCATAGGTGACATAAAGGTTTGGCTGTACACCAAAGTAGGCTCTCCAAGAGTACCTAGAGATCCAATTCGAAGGTATGCCTAGTTTTTACATAGTGCAAACATAGTAAATGCTCATTTCATTGTGTGCAAGTGCAAGATATGCGGCATGTTTCATTATGTGGTGTCGTTTTGTTATAATCTCATCCTTTTGTGTTCACAGACTGGAAAGTATGCATATTTATCTTCCAAGGAGATGAGTAACTAGTTTGTGTCACCTTGCAGAGGGGGTGCAATGAAGATAAGATTGAGGATTTCCAAGTACAAGATGTTAGGAAGGAGCCTTGCAAGAGAAGTAGGAGCTGCGCTGAGCCTCTTCAACCTGTTAAGGTAAGTCACTGTATCCAACTCAACAGTTCAATTTCTTGTTTGTTTCAGGCATAGTTAATTTGTTCTTTTCAATTGCTTTATTTGTCCTCAGTTAGTGAGATGCCCAAAGAATGATGGCTGATGTTGGGTACTTGTATAACTATTAGTTGACATAATTAAAGGCCTTACCATTGAATTAGTCTGCCGAAGTGTACCTGAAGCTTTGAAGTCTATTAACCAACTATTATTGAATGAGGCTCACAATCTAGTTTATACTAGGCTAATGATTGCATAGTTTTGCTTGTTGTAGTATGTTTGTATGAAATCGTCTGCTGTTCATTATGCTCCCTAAGACTTTAATTGAGCTATAGAATGGCCAACTGCTTGCTTACTTCTACGCAACGTGCTATATAAATTTGTCACTTGTCTGTGTTTTGGATTGGGCCCCAACGTCATGCTCCTCTGGTGAGCTAAGAGAGATTTCTGTATGCAGGCTGCACATACTACCTTTTTTATAATTTTTAAAATATCACCTGCTTATGCTTCATGATGTGTAAGATTATTGTTAGTCCTGTTTTGCCATGTACAAAATAGTCTGTCTTGCTCGCTTCACTATTGTAACTATATTTTTGCCCTAGCCATGTGTACTTACAAAAACATTTCAGGATGAAGTGACATCAACACAAAGATCTGCGAGCAATGCGGCATGGCCGTTACCAAATGATTATGGATTGCAATTGGAATGTGCTGATGTTCTCGAGCATCAACTAGAGGTGGCAAGACAACGTGTACATGATTCTGAATGTACAATCAACATGTTGAGACTGGACATGCAGGTATTACATGCAAGAGTCAAAAAATGAAACAAGACACTGAGGTAACAACGAAGGAATTGGATATTTTGGTGACTGAAATTTATGTTAGCTAAATCCGGCCAATCCTGTTTTCTAAAGAGATTATAGTTCAAATGGTAAGTTATGTTGATGCGCATCCATGATGTATGAGCTGTATTTGCCCAGTGTATGTAATTTGCTATTTGTGTATGCTTTATTATCACTTGTGCCGAACCATAATGCCCAGTGGGTATAATCGGCTGTAATTTCTTTATTGTATAGTGTAGGATTATTCTGCGTTTCTATGCCTTAGTCTCTTTATTGTATAGTGTATGTTTTTTAGAGGTGATAGTATAGAGTAGGGTAATTCTTTGAATATGCTATGTCTTTCAAACGGGGGCCAACTCACCCAAACGTTGTAGTGACCATGGCCGTCCGCAGGCCGTACGATCCATGGGCCATCTACGTGACGAACGACCCATGGCCTTCTATGGGCTGTCGGATCTGTGGGCCTTCTATGGGCCATCGGATCCATGGGCCTTTTACGGGCCATCGGATCAATGGGCCTTCTATGGGCCGTCGGGTCAACGGGCCTTCTATGTCCCGTAGGATGCATGGGCCTTCTACGGGGCGTCTCATCTATGGGCCTTGTACGGGTCATATAAGGGGCCGTAAACTGGCTAGAGTTGAAATCGTCCGTTCATGGGCCGACCATAACGGGCCGTCGTTAATTGGCCGTATTTGATGACGCTATGAAAACGGCCCAATGAATTAACGGGCCACAAACGGGCCGACTCTAACCATGTGATGAATTTGGCCTACAAGCAGAAAATGATAGTAATGGACCGAAAGTAAACGAATGCTGGAAATTAGCCCAAGAATAAATGGGCCCTGAGAAGGCCGAAAGATAACATGGGATGGAAACGGCCCAACGGAATAATGGGCCGTTAATGGGTATAAAGTGATACACTGTTCATTACGGGCTAGTTTTACCACGGGCCGTTAATGGGCCGAGGGTTACTAAGGGCCTCATATGGGCCGAAAGAAGTCATGGGCCATACATGGGCCGAAAGTTAAAACGGGCTGGAATTATATTCGGCGGCCCAGATGACGCTACTGGGCCTAATTCGGATAGGCCGTAAACGGGCCCTGGGTTAGCGGGTTGTAAATGGGCTATATATATGCGAATATGCCATTAACAGGCTCACCGTGGTCCGGCCCGCCACCTTATAACCAAGTCAAACGGGCCGGCCTTTTCACAGGAATGGGCCTCTGTTGGGCCATGCCATGTGTCGACGTATCATAGGCGCTTCGGGTCCAATGAGTGGATGACATCTGTCCCAACGGCGAGCCAACGCGTGTTCCCTCCAACCAATGATGATTTTACACGTGGAAAATCCCCATTGGTCGGCGCTGTTAACGGGTTATCGGATCCAAAACCAGACCCGATAGCTTAACAGCGTTCTGTTATGGTGGATGCCACGTGTCGGTCACCCTTGACAAAAGAACTTCGGTGACGCGGGTGGACACTTCTGTGATGATAATTTTGGTAATGTCATGGAACACTTCTACGACAGCACATGTATGACTATCTTGATTCTGTCATAAAATTGTCATGGATGTAAATGCATGACAGAAAATGTGACCTACTGGGAAAAACATGTATCATCACGGAAGTGTATTTTTTTGTAGTGTTTGGTTTGCCCAACTAGATTGGTTTTTCTTGCAATGGGAGAAGTGCTTAGCTTTGGGTTGAATCTTGTGGTGCTCGATCCTAGTGACATAAGGGGAATCGACACGTATTGTATTGTTTCCATCGAGGATAACAACATGGGGTTTTCATCATATTGCTTGAGTGAATTCCTCTACATCATGTCATCTTGCTTAAGGTGTTACTCCGTTCTTTATGAACTTAATACTCTAGATGCATGCTAGATAGCGGTTGATGTGTGGATTAATAGTAGTAGATGCAGAATCGTTTCGGTCTACATGACATGAACGTGATGCCTATATTCATGATCATTGCCTTAGATATCATCATAACTTTGCGCTTTTCTATCAATTTCTCGGCAGTAATTTGTTCACCCACCGTAATAAATTTAACTTTAGAGAAGCCTCTAGTGAAACCTGTGGCCCCTAGGTCTATTTTACATCTTATTAGTTTCCGTTTACTTGCAATTTCTGTCGCTGTTCCCCTACTTTGCAATCTTTTACTTTCCATTCCATAAACCAAAAATACAAAAAATATTACTTTCCCGTTTATCCATCTCTATTAGATCTCACTTTGCGAATAACCGTGAAGGCATTGACAACCGCTTTGTCGTGTTGGTTGCAAGTTGGTGTTTGTTTGTGCAGGTATTCAGTGGCTTGTTGCGTAATCTCCTACTTGATTGATACCTTGGTTCTCAAAACTGATAAAATACTTACGCTACTTTGTTGCATCACCATTTCCTCTTCAAGGGAAAAACCAATGCAAGCTCAAGAGGTAGCAAGTCCCGGCCCTAGAGCAAGGCTCGGCCGCCGCTGGTATGCCAGGTCGCGATGCAGTGGTCAAGGCCAGGGGCGAGGGCTCGAGAGCCAGTAGGAGTCGCCCCTTTAACATGCAAGCAAGTTGTGTGAAAAGGGAGTGGCCAGCGGGGCTGCTCGTAGTCAAGCTTCAGAGGTTCCTACGAGTTAGTCTGAAGAGAAGAAGATAACACATAACCGTGCTTTCTGCCCTGTTGCTGATCTTTCCGCAAGAAGATGTAGGCATTGATGATCTAGTGAGGTGACGTGCGCGGGGCAGGCCGTGAGACAGAGCTCGATCTCTCAGATTTATCAGCATCGTAGGGGCATACCCGACCACAAGCGTCGTGCCAGCATGTGTAGCCCCTGTTGCGGGATGAAAAAGAGGCGGGTTAGCAATGTGTGGAGGCCGCGAAGGGCGACGAAGCACTGGACAGGTAGTTGATAATCATAAAGCAACTCATGGAAGAGGGTAAAGCTAGTTCTGATAGATGCAAAGAATGATACATGCTGCAGGGACGGACCCACACAGCCTGGGGATAATGCAGCCCGAGGGGCGCCCCCAATTGAACAAACCAAAAAGTGTCACCTGGCACCGTTGCTGAAGAGCTGTTGAAGAAGCTGAAGACACGCGCTGCTGAAGTCGCTCCTCATGAGTCACCCAGGTCCTGAGCCTCGCAAGGCTTTGGAGGCCCGGGGGCTCACGAGGATCCATCGACATCTCTGACAGAATCGCCTGGTGCCTGTTCTCATGAGCCGCCATGACGCCTCGCACGTGGCGCTCGTGCGTGGCAGCCCTGTTCAGAAAACCAAAAGGCATGCGAACTAGCTATGAGGGGGGCCCTCGCACCGGCCAATGTGGGACGGCTAGAAAAGCACCTGAGACGCGGCTCTGTTGAGCTCTGGGATGTTGACACATGCGCGCAGCTCACTGCCCTTGCTGGGGGAGGGAGCTGCGCTGGGTGGTGCAGGGCGACCCTCACCTCGCATCGTTCTTGCCTCCTGAAGCTCCTCGATCACCTTGGTGATGAACACCTGAGCGCCTGGTGCCTCGTGCCCTGTGCTCTCCTCGCGGAAGAGCGTGTTCAAGGACGCCCCCACATGGTGCCCGAACACCTCCCTCATGATGCTTGCCAGGTCAGAGGCCCTCCAGAAGAGAGCACCCGAGCCCAGCCTAAGAGGCACACCGGGCGCGCCTTCCTATGGGAGATGGGAAGGTGCCCGACCAGTGGGCACAGGTCCTGAGGCACAGTTGTTGGACGCCCCACCCTCCCAGGGTCCTGGGCGCAGTTGCTTCTTCTTCTTCTTCTTGGGGACGGCCTCAGGAGGGTAGGCAGCCCCTGATCATCTGGGTTCTCAGCCGCCGCATCCTGGTAGGTGCGCTCATGGGAGCACACCGCATCCTTCTCATCGCAAGCGACTGTGATGATGCCGCAGGTTCCTGGCATCTTGAGGACACTATAGCCATGCTGAGTTGCTGCCATGAACTTGGCCAGGGCCGAATACCTGTAGCGCCCCGAGACCGATGTGCCAGGTGTCCTCCAGTTATTCACTGTTGTTGCGTTGTCATTGCTTGCATGTCATGCATCGCATATCATGTCATCATGTGCATTTCATTTGCATACATGTTCGTCCCATGCATCCGAGCATTTTCCCCGTTGTCCATTTTGCATTCCGGCGCTCCTATGTCCTCCGGTGGTCCTTTCGACCTCTTTACGTGTGCGGGTGTTAAACGTTTTCGGATTGCACCGAGACTTGTCATGCGGCCTTGGTTTACTACCGGTACACCGCCTGTCAAGTTTCGTGCCATTTGGACTTCGTTTGATACTCCAACGGTTAACCGAGGCACCGAAAAGGCCTCGTGTGTGTTGCAGCCCAACACCCCTCCAAAGTGGCCCAAAACCCACCTAAACCTCCTCCATCATCTTGTTCGTTCGATCACGATCGCGTGGCCGAAAACCGCACCTCATTTGGACTCTCCTAGCTCCCTCTACCTATAAAAAGGCCTCCTCCTGCAAAAATTCGGGCGAAACCCTAGCAATCTTCCTCCTTCCACCGCCGGACACTTTTCCCGCGCCGACAGACATGTCCGCCCGTCCCCGCGCTGCCGCTCTTAGCCTCTCCTGGGCCGCCACGTGGCAAGCGCCGCAGCGCGCCGCCGCAAGCCCGCGAGCCCATGGCCGGCCCTCTCGGCCCGCACTCCGCGCGCCTACCCTGAGCGCCGGCCCGCACCTCCCC